>NC_047119.1:42042263-42202263 GCF_902500255.1 Thalassophryne amazonica | reverse complement strand
TATACATATTCTCTAGTTACTGTCACAACTCTTTGTAAAGTCCAGCCATTTTCTCTCTCTCTTTCCCAGGTCTCCTTGTAGCCGCAGAGTATAAGTCATAGCTTCCATCAACTTAATGCTCTCTACTATAGAGATGAAAAGGCTTATAGTGGGAGGATCTGTAGTCAACCAGCATTTTGTAATGGCTTTTTTAGCTGATGCCAAGAGAATTTTCAAAAGGTAAATATCATCTGTGACCCACTCTTCAGGGAGATATCCCAGGTACATGGATACAAATGAACAATCAATATCAAAGCCCAGGGTTTGGAGGCATATTTTTGTTACTTCCACCAGAAGAGTTGTATAGATGGGCAAGACCAGAATATGTGTCCATGGTCTGCCATGACCTCCTCACAGCCTCTCCAACACACAGCAGGAGTAGTGCAGAATTTAGACTTTTGTCTAGGTGTTATGAAGAAGCGGATGATGTTTTTCCAGCAAAAGTCCCGCCAAGTGTTTGAGTTTGTTGTTGTAAATTGTTTTCCCAGATCTTTGTCCACATGTCTTCTGATATGCCAATATTAATTTCCTTCTCCCATTTTTGTTTTATATAGTCTGTAGAGTTCCCCTTAAGTTTAATTAATCCCTGATATAGTTTGCTTATGAGAGCTTTGTTACTTCCAAGGTTGTAATTATTAATAAAAATATTAACAATTGAGACATCTCTGATAATACAGTTGCTTATTCTTTTACCAATATAATCACGAAGTTGCAAATATCTAAAAAAAAATCTTGCTTGTTGAGGCCACAAATCTCACACAAAGTGTCAAAGGGAATTGGTCCGGACTTTTTAATAAACGTGCACGTAGCGGTCAGTCCCCGCCATACCCACTGTTTAAATCTGTTGTCCTGAGCAGCGGGTAAAAACTCTGGATCATATGCTGGCCATCTTAGGACATTTATCTCTTCCTGAAGCTGTAGTTTCTTAACCAATTCCTCCCACACTTTTAGTGTTAGAGTAACCCATTGGCTAGTTGTTAAAGAGAATTCCTTTTCATGAGTTGCAAACCCCAGTCTGGACTGAATTGGTATTTCTGACAGAGACATCTCAATTGTTTCCCATCGTGCACAATAGGATGGATTACACCAACAAACCAAATATCCCACCTGTGCTGATATATAATAATCCCTTAGAGAAGGCAGAGCCAACCCCCCTCTCTCCCTCGGCAGCTGTAATGTACAAAACCTAACCCTTGGTCTTTTATTGAGCCAGATAAATCTCGAAATATGTTTATTCCAATCCCGGAATTGTTTCTCAGGTATGGAGATAGGTAAGCAGAAAAAGGTACAATAGTTTTGGGAGAATATTCATCTTAATAATCTGTATTCTGTTGCCGAAGTCAAGAGGGAGCAAGCTCCAAGCACTAAGGTCATTGTATATCTCCTTATTTATCCAAAAGTCAGTCTTATATCAACCTTAAAACTCCTCCTCTGTTGTGTCAGACTCTTCCTCTCTGGAGGAATGAAGCGATTTTGAGCGATTGGCGCATTTGTGGCGCGATATCGTGTCGCGTTGCCATCCTCCCGAAGTTGAAGAATCTGAACTTTTTCATCTTGTTGCTCCGCGATGACCAATCAGGGACTGGATATGTAGTGACATGGAGATATCTGGAGGTTATACTTGATGTGCCCATGTCCTGTCTCTGGCAACCAGCCTGTGAGCAGGACTTATGTCCCTTTTGTCCTTTATTTCACAATTATGACAGAGTTTGAGTGGAGAGCGAGCAGTAGCAGCACCGCAGCAGCGACAGCAGCTTTTTTTTTTTTTTTTCACGTACGCGTGCAAACTAATCGTCCGTGAAGATAATTTTATTAACTACACAGATGTATCATAAAACGGTGACTGGTTTATAACACAATGATGACAGAGTTTGAGGGGAGAGAGCGCGAGGAACCACAGCAGCAGCCAGTTTTTTTTGTTTGTTTTTTTTTCTTTTCTTTGTTTACATGTGTGCGTGCGAACGGGACAGGAGGTCCTCAAACTGGAGCTCCTGCAGCAAATAATGAAACTCCCCGAATTGGGAACTTCTCACGAGGACTGCACCGCTGGCGACGTTTGTCAGCTTTCCACAACAAATAGAGCACAGCAACTCGCTCCGTGTGTAAGAGTCATAAAACGCAGGGAAGACGAAGACAACACACTGGAAATTGTTTTTTTTTTCCTTATTTATTCCCTTATTGTTCATTCTGCTGCTTATAGTTGATAAAACTTGGATAAAGTTACTTGCACCAGTGCTAGTGCAGTATAAAATTACATGCACCGCTCGAATAATACATGCACAAACTAGCACATGCACGTACTAATTCAACCCATGATCGTATAATCAGAAGATTCAGAAAATCTGCAGAACTTTCTACACGTAAGATGCAAGGCCGAAAACCAACATTGAATGCCCGTGACCTTCGATCCATCAGGCGGCACTGCATTAAAAACCGACATCATTGTGTAAAGGTTCTTAACCGCCTGGGCTCAGGAACACTTCAGAAAACCATTGTCAGTTAATCCAGTTCGTCGCTCTACAAATGCAAGTTAATACTCTACCATGCAAAGTGAAACCCATACATCAACAACATCCAGAAATGCCGCCGCCTTCTCTGAGCCCGAGCTCATTTGAAATGGACAGACACAAAGTGGAAGCGTGTGCTGTGGTCTGAGGAGTCCACATTTCAAATTGTTTTTGGAAATCATGGACGTCGTGTCCTCCGGACAAAAGAGGTAAAAGACCATCCAGATTGTTACCAGCGCAAAGTTCAAAAGCCAGCATCTGTGATGGTATGGGGTGTGTTAGTGCCCATGACATGGGCTACTTACACATCTGCGATGGCACCATCAATGCTGAAAGGTACATCCAGGTTTTGGAGCAACACATGCTGCCATCCAAGCAACGTCTTTTTCAGGGACGTCCCTGCTTATTTCAGCAAGACAATGCCAAGCCACATTCTGCATGTGTTACAACATGCGTGGCTTCGTAGTCAAAGACTGCGGGTACTAGACTGGCCTGCCTGCAGTCCAGACCTGTCGCCCATTGAAAATGTTTGGCGCATTATGAAGCACAAAATACAACAACGGAGTCGTACATCAAGCAAGAATGGGAAAGAATTCCACCTACAAAGCTTCAACAATTAGTGTCGTCAGTTCCCAAATGCTTATTGAGTGTTGTTAGAAGGAAAGGTGATGTAACACAGTGGTAAACATGCCACTGTCCCAGCTTTGGTGAAACGTGTTGCAGGCATGCATTTCAAAATGAGCAAATATTTGCACAAAAACAATGAAGTTTATCAGTTTGAACATTAAATATCTTGTCTTTGTGGTGTATTCAATTGAATATAGGTTGAAGAGGATTTGCTAATTGTATTATGTTTTTATTTACGTTTTACACAATGTCCCATCTTCATTGGAATTGGGGTTATATTTTGGATCCAGAAGAAGTTTTAAGCATTCGGGAAACTGTAATTCAAAAATGTAAGTATATATCATGGACATTAGACCAGGCACCTAAGTGGTCTTTTCTACTCTTCCTTTTTTAGATATTTAGATATACCTTAGTATACACTAATATAGTTCTACCTTAGAAATGGACTATATTATACAAGACACACCTTACTGAATTTTCATGAACAAGCTCTTCGGCATCTCACCATGTCATTTAGGTCTTTGATTTTTTTGTTTTTTTTTCAGTAAATGCTTCTGGAGAGCATAAGCATGGCTAAAAAAACTTCAGCTTCTGAGGGACTTCACTCCCCAGTCCCCACCAACTACAACCCTCTTAACCCCCTGCTACTTTAAGCATTTTTTTTAATGTTGATGTAAATTCTTATTCTAACATTTCAGCTACTTTCAGGTCTTCTTTTTAAGAAAAACCTCCTCTCCCCCACTCCATCAGGAAGCTGTATTTTATATTTTTAATTAAATGTATACCAAGTTGTAGAGATTTGCTATCAGTTTTTGTTTAAGGAAGATCAATTTAGACATTAGAAAATGTCCGTTATGTTCAAAGTCAAATCTGGCTCAAACATTTTTCTTCTAAGGTGGATTAGAACCGCTGTGCTCATATTAATAAGTGAAGCTCGTATTAATATTGAACTTCGATAACGTTTTGAGAGCAGGTGAATAATGTCTTAGGAAATCATTTTTGTAAGTTTTGAGTTGATTCAAATCATATTCTGGGTCCAGAAGAATTTTATATAACAACATTGATCTCAGAAAGTTATGAATGGACCTTGATGAAGTTTTACAAGCATGTAGTTTAATTCTTAGGAAACAAGGTTTGATTCTTGATGCTTCATGCAAGTGAAAGTGGGTACTTTGGCAGTGGGGAATATGTGGCCTTGGCGGTGGTATGCACACTCCGACAGTTTTTGTTCCCTACAGTTTTCTTCACTAAGTGACATCATGATGCTTTTTAATGAGCACAAATACTTAATTTTGTGGAATCTGGACCTGGAATCTATCAAAGCAGATATTCTGCCTTCATCAATAAAAATGGACCAAAGGCACTGATTTTTTTTTTTTTTTTTTTTTTTTTTTTTCTTCTACCAATTGAAGTTTAGAAATAATGTTGTTGTTGTCTGAATGTATGGACTTTCACGTGTGAGTTCTGTGTTTTCTTGTCAGACCTGGAGCCGGTGACTTACAGTGAACCGGCGTTCTGGTGCTCTATAGCCTACTACGAGCTGAACCAGCGGGTTGGAGAGACCTTCCACGCCTCCCAGCCATCTCTGACAGTTGACGGCTTCACCGACCCCTCCAACTCTGAACGCTTCTGTCTCGGCTTGCTCAGCAACGTTAACAGGAACGCCACTGTCGAAATGACGAGGAGACACATAGGTGCAAACATCATATCCTTACCTCCACAGAGACTTCACATGAGCTTTGTGTTTGGAGTCGTCCTTTGTCAGGTTTCGGGCACACTGCATCAGATTTTCCTGCACATTTTGAGCTTCCATTTCTAACGAGCCACCCAGCTCCTACAGCGGAGATCCATCCCACAGCGTGATGCCGTCACCTCCATTGCTGTGTACATTTGTGCTGCGTTGTGGTCTTGGCACATTTTGGTTTATTTATGATAAAGCTGAGATTTGATGATGCCATAGCTGCACTTTTTTTGATATCATAAAATATGCACAGGTTTAAGACAATGATTAAATTTTATTGGTGCTGTTTATGTGCTCTGAGCACCCCCTGGAGTTGTTACTGTGAACATTTTGTATAAAATCTGCAGCATTCAAACCCTTGCTGCAGCAATATAACGTGCACATAATTCTATACACAGTTTAACTTGCAGTGTTCTTGTATCACAGTCCATCTTTTTTCTTCAGGTCGTGGCGTGCGCCTGTATTACATTGGCGGTGAGGTCTTTGCAGAGTGCCTCAGTGACAGTGCCATATTTGTCCAGAGCCCAAACTGTAACCAACGATATGGTTGGCACCCTGCCACAGTTTGCAAGATACCGCCAGGTTTGTACCCCAACAGCGACTCTGCTTCATCCTGATTTTTGTTCTTCGTCAGTCCTTTTTTACGCGGTTATCTGCGCAACTTTGAACGTTCCAATCTTGAGCAATGTGATGCACATAGATTTTGAAAGGCAGTACACAGATCTTTTTCACATTCTGGTCACAAACATCAGAGCATTTTGTGTTTCAGTTATCCTTAAGGAATTCCATATTTTCCACCATGTAAGCCGTAGCTGTCAAAAAATGCATTATGTGGGGGGCAGCAAAAGCAGTGTTCCTTGCGGTTCTGGCTGAGAACTCATTTGCGCAGGTTGCCAGGTCTGCACTTTATAAGCAAGCCTGATAGGAGGCATGCCAGAGTAAGCAGTTTCATCCTGTTTTTGCCCTTTTTCCTTGATCATGGGGGATTGTAATAGAACGGTGCCCTGTGGAATAGAGGAATAACAGGCTGATTAATATTATTGTATGAGACACAAAAACCTTAAGTAAACTTTTCTTGTGGCCACAGAACAGATGGAAACTTCAAAGCAGAACTAACTAAACATGCATATCTACTTAATAAGCCCTTTCATTATGCATGTTTAAAAGCATTCTAAAATTAGCCTAGCCATCCTCCTAGCTCTCAAGCTGATCCACAAAGTACAAACAAGCAGAGTAGTATGAAGGTCTTTCTTTTTATTCAAGTGTGTGAAGTTCACTCCCTTTTTATTTAAGGATGTGGAGTTTCAGTTTGAGAGCATGATTTTTTTTTGTTGTTTTTTTTTGTTTTTTTGAGACCAAGCATGTCCTAGTTAGGGTCGTCTTGATTTATGGTGGTTGACATCCATCTTAATGGTGTATTAATTTCACTTTCTGCTCCAGAGAGTGCATCAGACAGTACCTCATTCAGATACATGACCACGTTATATAACTAATTTTAGTGACACGCTGTGAGACAAAGCAGGAGTGTCATCTGAAGACACTTACAATAAAATAAACATATAATCAAATGAAACTGTGAAGATGGTGAAATGTTTTAATGTTAATGTTTTCTGCTTAATTCTCAAACTGTCATTTTATTTAATTCAAAGCTCTTATTGTCTAACTTTTTGTCTGACATTTTTGTTTTTCAGGCTGTAATCTGAAGATTTTTAACAATCAGGAGTTTGCTGCTCTTCTGGCCCAGTCGGTCAATCAGGGCTTTGAAGCAGTTTACCAGCTAACCAGGATGTGCACCATCAGAATGAGCTTCGTAAAGGGCTGGGGGGCGGAGTACAGGTATGACCTGTTCTGTATCTCTCATTGGTCCTCAGTGGCTCTGTCATTCATGTACAAATCCACGTTTATTCATTTGTTGTCTGTGTTCAAATAAGTTTTTTTTTTTTGGGTGGGTGGGGGGTTGCATAAAAGATTGTTGCTGGGGTTTCCTGAGTGTCTTCCCATTTTCTGCTTTACCATGAAGCTGTGACTGGTGCAGCAACAGACGGGTCGCTCCAATCGCAGCCACAGAAGCATACAGTTTGGTTCAAAATAATAGCCGTATGTTTTTTAAAATGTGAGCAAAGCTCAAAATCCTTATAATAGCATTTAGAAAATCAGACTACATTCCACAGTTCCTCTGCATTTCTTGGTTTTGTCTCAGAGACAGTAGTTTTGATGTCAACCCACACGTTTTCTACTGGATTGGGTACCGCAGTCTCATTTGAGGGTGGGCACTAAAGGGTTAAAATATGACTCGTATGATGCAATAATCCTACATCCGACTTGTTGCAGTTTGTTTATGACCCGGAGCTCAAACATGTCGAGGCGGTTGTGCAGGCGAGAGAACACAGCTACTCTCCGACACAACCTCTCCCATTTGCCTCATCTTCCCTTCTCTGCTGGGAACTGAAAAAAAAACACACTTTTCATGACTGTTTCAGTGATTGCAGCCAAAAACAAAACAGCACACCATTTCTGTGTGAAGTTATGCTGTGTTTGTGTTGCACAATGGCAGGCTGTTCCCGGAAGTGGTCAAATCCCACGATATCATGCAAGGGTTCAAACAAGACTGTCCTGCCCAATTAAGGTCCTGATTGGGTTGGGCACTCCATGATGATAATCTTGTTGGTCTGGAACCAAGATACTGCCAACTTTCTGGTGTGTTTGGGGTTGTTGTCTTGTTAAAATACCCATTTCACAGGTCAGTTAACAGGACCTCTTCAATATTTTGATGTATTCAAACTGATCCATGATCCCTGGTATGTGATAAATAGGCCTGACACCAGAGTATGAGAAACATCCCCATATCATGATGCTTGCTCCACCAGGCTTCACTGTCTTCACAGTGGACTGTGGCTTGAAATCAGTTTTTGGGGATTGTCTGACAAACTGTCTGCAGCCCCTAAACCCAAAAGGAACAGTCTGCAATATGTTGCACCATTCCTGTTTGGGCCAGTCAGTGTGTGATTGATTTTTAATGAACTCCAAGAGATGTGGAACGCTTGAGACCTGACCAGATAGCGATGGGATGAGGCTTACCGAGTGATTGTCCAAATACCTTTGGTCCTGTGCACACAGTGCTGTAGTTTTCCACAGGTTTGGATGGAATGACTCTCAAAGTTTGCACCTTATGATTTTTTTCAACTCTGATTTGCTGCAGCAGACGACTAAAATAACAAAAAAAAAACTAAAATGTAGCTTTCTTTTTCTTTCTTCCAGGCGTCAGACGGTAACCAGCACTCCGTGTTGGATTGAGCTGCATCTCAACGGCCCCCTACAGTGGCTGGATAAGGTGCTGACCCAGATGGGCTCTCCATCTGTGCGCTGCTCCAGCATGTCCTAAACCAGGTCACCGAAGACTACAGTGACGCGATTGACAACCTGGTGCATTGGTTTAATAACATGACTGAGCTGTAAAGTTAGCAATGCACAATGAGCCTGATCACCTGTTGGACCGACGTCAGGCTGACATTCCAAAAATGACAGATCTACAGGGGAAGAAGAAGAGAAAAAGAGACCTGCAGTAACATGAGTGATGACATTTATGTTTGTAGTTTCTAATGCAA
This sequence comes from Thalassophryne amazonica, assembly GCF_902500255.1. Taxonomy (NCBI): domain Eukaryota; kingdom Metazoa; phylum Chordata; class Actinopteri; order Batrachoidiformes; family Batrachoididae; genus Thalassophryne; species Thalassophryne amazonica. The sequence continues at coordinate 42,193,744 of NC_047119.1, read as the reverse complement.
GTAAAATGTGGGCGGATCTCAGTGGCACGGTAACGAGGTTATACCACAGCAGCTGTTTTGGGGAATTCAACTTCTAACCTTTTGGTTGCTGACCTGTTGCTCCGCCAGCTGGCCGGATTACAGAACGGTGACCAGGAGTACTGCTTTCATCTTCAACGCTTTCTTTCAGTGTGTGTTTGATTCGCACAATGTTGTGGCTCAAACCCTACTCCTCGAGGTGGGTGTGGTTACTGCGTTCTCAAAGTAGGAAGGTTACAGAAATTGTCATGATTTTTTTTTTTTTCCTTTAATTGAATTTTTTTTATTGAAATCTTGTCACCGATTTCATGTCCTATGCAAACTGTAACGTGATGGGCACCATCTCGCCGTTAAGACAACCACATTTTGAGTATCTTTAACAGCAAAGCTTAAACATAACTGGATGGAAAGGAAGTTCTTGTTCTGTGTTTCCCAGCTGGTAGTTGTCTGAGCTGAGCGGCTCTCCACATGCGCTATATATATATATATATATATATATATATATATATATATATATATATATAGCATATATATTTTTTTATGCTTCATCACGCTTCCGTAACATGTTAGAGCTTCTGGTGACTTTTGGTCACACTGAAGCATCATATATATATATATATATATATATATATATATATATATATATATATGATGCTTCAGTTACGGAAGCGTGATGAAGCATAAAAAAATCAGTTTGACCCGAGGTCACAAGGGACCTCATGCTCATTAGCAGGATGATGTAATTGAAGTAGCCCCGCACCTGTCTGTGAAACCTCCAAAGAGGTTGGACAAAGCAGACAGGTGACATGCACATGTTTTGATTCTGACCATCAGAGGGCACTGTGGAAATGGTGATGCTGTAGATGTTCGAGTTGTCCTTGGATTTTAAACCGTGCGGTCGCTCCTGATAGAGTGCAGCTGTGTCGGGACCAAGATAATTTTTTCCTGAATTGAGGTTTGTGTGAGACCTCTTGTCACATTGATGTCAGAGCTCTCAGCCAATCAGCACCTCACATTCAGACTTCAGAGGTCACGTCGTGGCTTCTTAACCGATAAATGAGATCGGATCCAAACCTGAGCTAGAAAAACGGGCTTGGCCATTAAGACTATAATTAATCTTGAAAGTTGACTTGTGGGCAGGATCAGCGATACTCTTCTTCAACAACTCTGCTGGAGATGTGAAAGACATTTTTTTCCCAGCACTGTAAGGCATCGTGATTGACACGCAGGAGCAACTTTAGTGTCTGTGATGATGAAGTACCAAGAACCTCCACAGGTCCCACTTTGAAAGTGGGGCCTCTGGTGGAAAAGGGCAGTGGGAATCAAACAGATGGCATAAAATGCCGGTCTGAAAGGCCCTGCTCACTTCCCTGCTTCTGTACACACTTTATTTTTTCTAACATGTTGTTCAGCTTTGCTTTGACAAATCATTTTTTTGGTCCTTAATGACTTCTTTCTGCAGCTTTGGACCAGAACTAAAAAGCCGTACTCACGGCTCACACGTGACATACCGGTGTCACAGACCGAACGGTCCGCCCCCAAAAATCAGTCCACCCTGCCTCCACTGCGCATGCGTCATTTTGGAGCTCAGCTGCTCGTCTGAGACAATCTCTTCACCCGAAGTGATCAAATGTATTAATGGGATTATTAACCATCAGATGACAAGGTAAAACCTCTTAAATCATTTTAAAGTCAGTTTTAAGCAGAAATTAGGCCGTTTTAAGCCGAAACTACATGATACTCTGTGACAGTTTGAAATGACCGATGCGTAGTGAACGCATCAGCTAGCAGCTCATGTAGCTGCGGCGCTGTGATCGCTTCCTCCATCTTTTATGATGAAATAATGCTGATTTTATGTGGAAATGATTGTTGTACAAAAGCTGAGACAGATGATGACTGGAGTGCGGTTTGAAGCAGAAACAAGGTGATAATCCACTTGATGCATGCGCCGTGAAGGCAGGGGGGACCTTTCAGTCGGCAACACCGGCATGGGGATCCTCAGTGTGACGTTGTACATCACAAGACACCGTCTGTGCCACATTGTCTTGAACGCATCACAAACACTGTAGTATCTTAACGGAAAGTTCCGTTAGTCTGTGCCAGTAGAAACTGTCCAGTCAGAGACCAGTCACCCCAAGTCAAAACATGAATTGATGATGAGCTGATGACCTTTAACCAAAACAAAAGTTTGACTGGCTTTAAATGGCTTTGAATCCAAAGTTTGACATCTTTAAACAGTCTGGTTTAGAACTAAACTCGGCTGGTTTTAAAGTAGCTTAAAGAACAAGGCTTGAGTAACTAGTTTGCCTCTGTCCTAAAATATGACTTTGTATTCTAGGTTTGAAGTGATGTTCACGTGAGCTTTAACCTAATGACCACAAAGATTTTTAAAATTTGTACCAGTCTCTGCAGGTCGGGTTCGTGGTTTTTGCTGGTCCAGGCTCTAATCCTGGGTTTTACTGGTTGACAATCAGGTTGGTGTTTATTTAGTTCAAATCTCCAATTTCACCAAATTTTCAATCTTGAATTGTTTTAAACCACGTCAGGATGATTGGAAGACAAATGCTGCCCCCTGCTGTCTAAAATACAAACATCACTGATGAAATCTTTTTTTTTTAATATAAAGAAAAGATGAATACTATATATTCATCAGTTTTAAAGCCCCAAAGATCTTTTTTCTCTTTTCTATCATGACTGTTGATGTTTTGTTTCCTTGCTGTCTGTATGAGCTCATGGCTTATTTGGAATAAAAATCAGCTGATCTTGAATCAGCAGGTAAGAAACTCTTGGACTTTGAAGTATTTTAAGCTTTAAACATTCGAAAAGTGACTTTTTTTCCCCTGACCCTTTTTATTAAGTACTTTTATTTCCATGTTTTAACATTTTTGTATTTTCATCTATTTATAAAAATCTTCAACACTTAACCTGTTTTTATTATTATTATAGCTTGCCCTATGAAATGATCTCATGAAGTATCACCAAATTTAACACTGAATATGTGGAAGAACATTTCTACCAATTAAAAAAAAAAAAAATTCCTGTCATTGTAATTTTTCCTCATAACTGACTGCAATTTTGATGGAACAAACACTGTTTTCCAGTGGTTTGTGGAGGCAGAATACGACACACCCACTCATGATGTCATAGTTCTTATGTCAGGTCTGGTTCCAAACAGTTTTTGGTCTGAAATCTTCTGGGTGGCTTTAAAGATTTGAGTCTAATCTGACTTTGTACAGATGATCCAGGTGGAATACTGACTTGTTTGTCCTTCATTTTTAAACAAATATTCACCTCACCTAAATGTCCCTTTATTTGGGGGAGGGGGCAGGGTTTTTGTTTTTCTTTTTGTTTTTAGTCATGTTTGCTTTGTGCAGTGGAACCGTTCACACAACTTGATGTGTTTTAAATACAGTATCTGCCAAAATTCAGTAAAAGCCTTTGGAGCTAATTTTGCTTTTGGACACGACCAGTCAGACTGCACGAGTTTCCGGTGTTAACTGGATTTAACCCCACCTCTGGATCCCAAAAAACAGAACTTTCTGGGTGACATTTCTACACATCATCGGTGATGTTCTTGTGTTGTTGTACTTTTACTTTTGAAGCTTTATTTTTCTTGCATCGAGCCAAATGTGTTCAGTCAAACTCGTCTTCACTGGCGACGATCTTTGTAGGTTTTCAAGTATTCCTCACAAACGTGACTTCTTACAGTGTGCACTAATAAAGCTGTTTTAATTCTACTGGAAACATTTTCACGTTTCATCCTTGAATCTAAAATCACTTTTTAAAATTTGTGTGTAAATTATTGTTCGATTTGTTGTTTTTTTTTTTTAAGTGATTAGTCAGACACTTGATAAAATGTGTAAACCTAGACACAGAAATAGTTTGTAACAGTTAATTACAAAACTTAAAACATTCAATCTGCAGGATACATGTATCTTCAGTCGGAACACTTAAAAATCAAAGCTACAGTTTTTAAGAAGGCACACATGCTTGCTTTGCTTTTAACCTTTTTGTCACGGATTATGCGTCACGTTTGATGGAATCTTACGATCAAAGCACGTGATTTTTTTTTTTCCACCTGTTGAGCAGCGAATACCTACCGCCAGGAGGCGCTAGGACCTGCATCCGTTCAATGGGCCGCCGTACAAAACCATGTTGCCTTCACATGCAGTGGGACATCTGACAGGAAAGCCACAAGTAATAGTTACACAAATGCGCGCTATGATTCAACATACTGAGTGTTAGGCCGAGTGCGTGATACTTGACAGGACCGTTTAACAGTCTCACTTCGAAAGACTTTAGAGCTATGATGATTACGGGTTTTGATCATAATTATGCGAGCTCAGAATATAATTACAATATATTTTGGCAATCCCTTGGTGGTGAGGAAGACATTCTGTCGATTCATGGGCTTGGTTCAGTCTCGACGAGCACGGTTTCTGACATTGCTGTGTGCGTGTGTGCGCGCGCGCCACTCTGGCGTGTACAGTACATATTCATAATGATCATACATGTCATTGCGGTCATACAACACACCATTGTCCCATTTCACATCAGAACTTATTCATCGGATTTGGGCAAAATATTAACGTTTTAACTATTTAAAATGAAACTTGCCCTCCCATGTGAAAATTTGCTGCTTTCTCAATCAGATATTTGGTTTTGTTAAAGACGCTGCTTTTGAACGGTGGGGAAATCCGTTAATTTTATTTGTTTTCTGATGCTTTCTAAAATATTTAAAAACTTTGAATTTGCTGAATCGGTTAACGACGATTTACAGGAATAAAATCAATGGTTTTCACAAGAATTCCGAGTCTGAGGAGTTCCTGAAGGCATCAGCAGAGTCCGCCCCCGGAGGAAGCGGATCCATCAGTCTGCTTGGAGTCCTGATCGCGATCCGGTGTTTCCCTTGCTCGGTCGTCCGGGTCCCCCCCGCCCCCGGGCTCTGACGCGTCCTCTGCGGGGTTCCGGTGAGCTGTGAGCGGCTCCGTGTCTCCGACCGGACGGCGGGAGAGATGCGGCGACTCCTGCAAGGAGGAAGAGGAAGAGACGGACCGAGCGAACAGGAGGTCTGAGCCGCTTTCTTCTGACCGTCACAGGTGAGGTTCTGGACGTGGTTCTGGTGATGCTCGGGGTTCCGGATGAGTCATAGCTGCGCAAATTTAAACTCTGCGCAAACGTGTGTGTGTGTGTGTGTGTGTGTGTGTGTGTGTGTGTGTGTGTGTGTGTGTGTGTGTGTGTGTGTGTGTGTGTGTGTGTGTGTGTGTGTGTGTGTGTGTGTGTGTATGCATGCGTACGCGCTATTTGTGCGCGGTGTGTAGGGGAAAAAAAAACGCACCTGTCGACATTATCAATCACCCGGTTGGGGGGCTTCAACAGCTTCACTTTTTACAGGGGTTCCTAATATTTTGTCCACCCAGTGCATCTTATGGAGAAGCCAAAATATTAGAAACACCTTTATATATAAATATGTGTGTATGTAGTGTGTACGTATTCAATCAAAACAAATCACAGCCACAACCTCAGAAATATACATTTATGTGTAATAACATTTCTATTTACATTAAAAAGGCACAGCTTAAACAGTAATGAAGGTTTAACATCAAAGATGCAAATTTTTAGGGGAGCATTTGAGATTCTTCAGTAGGTCATTTCTTTCTAACATACTTAATTTTTAAAGGTATATTACTCGTTTCAGCAGATGTCACTTTCATAAAGCCTGCATGATATGGTTAGTATATATATATATATAATTATTATTATTATTACTTCTAGGCCGGTTGTCTGCCTGGGTGGTTGTCATCCAGGACCCAAGGTGGTTCTGTGGTGTTGTGGATGTGGCAAAGCGCAGCTTCAGCACACGCTCCCAGACTTGACTTTTAGGAACAGTAAATGTCATAATTTTCCAACCCAGTCTTCAAATGGCTTTTGTTTTGATCACAGAGCTGTTGAAAAGTCAACACTGTCCTTTTGACAGTTAAGTTAATTAGTAAAGCCATTTTAAACTGGTTTTAAGCCATTTTCTACCAGTTTAAGGCCACTTTAATGTTGTTTTTTTGTGTCTGTGTGTGTGTTAGACTAATTTCTGAGATGCTCATGTCTTTTTGACATCAAACCTTGCTCGTACATTCTTCAGTCATTTTCAGTCTTCATAAACTGAGAAATTCAGAAGCACCATGTTTGTATAAATCATAAATAATGTGACTGCAGGAAAATCACATTTAAGGAGTAATGTCAGATCTACAACGGCGGACTTACACGCCACTTTTCACTTCAGTGTAATTCACCAGAATCCCTGTACGTTTGCAGAGGTGGCGCTAGAATTACTCCACGAATTTGTACAAATATTATAGAGTACAACTCGAGCTTCATCAATGCACAAATCTGTATCAACAAGTGACTGCAGGCGAAGTTCTCGCCACAGGAAGTAAACTGTCCTATGTGGGCGGTAATTAGTATGATCTCTCCTCACAATTCTTGTGTTTTCGGAGTATAAGTCACAGTTTTTATTTATTTTTTCTAGTTTGGGTAGTTCTGTGACTTATACTGAAAAATCATTAATTTGTTATTAATGATAATTTGTGTGTATTGGGCTTTCCCAGGAATCAACACTCGAAGCAGCCTAAACAGAAACTCCAGTAATAAAAGTGCTCAACAGCAATACACAGCAATCCCAAATTAAAGAGTTCATTAAAAAAAAAAAAATCAGATGGATTCACTTTTTTTTATTGTGGTGTTTCCAACGCCATGGGTCAACTACATCAAATAAAATCCAATGTGTTATCCATCTTCCTCATTTTTAGACTTTAAAAGTCCTTATGTTAAGGAACAGCTCATGATGTGATGTGCACATGTGCTACCCTGAGTCCTGTCCTCCAAATTTGCCTCCAGAGAAACACTTTAAAATGTGAGTTCTGCATGCCAAAAAATGTCATCTATACGTTTTTCCTCTTCAAGAGGCATTTTTTACAGGAAAATACTGTATTGCTGTTATAAGGAACCGCACTTCTCGTTTGAACTTCTATGTGATGTTGTGGGATTTGACCACCTCCGTGGACACCATGCGCAAACACAGCATCACTTCTAATGGAAAAATGGTGTACTGTTTTGTTTTTTCGGCTACAATCACCGAAGTAGTAGCAAACAGTGCAGGTTGTTTTCAGTTCCGAGTGTAGAAGGGAAGACTAGGCAAATGGGAGAGGCTGTGTCTGTAAGTTTCAGCCCACACACCTTGACAGAGTAGCTGCGTTCTCTTGCCCACACAACCGCTTCGAACTTTTTAGAAAAACAAAGCCTTTCATCTGAAAAATAAGCCAGAAATTTCTAAATACATCCCCAGCAACACTCACGAGACAAACTCTGAATAAATACTGAAGGATTTTAATGGATATTTTTTTCCCTTTCAGCAGACAAAATCTCTGTTCGGCTGTCCTCCTCACCTTCACAACCTCAGGATGTTGAGGCAGCTAAGTTTTCAGCACACATTTCAACAATTCAGTTCGTTTTTTGGAAAATCTGTGCTCGACGAACAGTCAATTTGAACCCAAGAGGCGGACGGAAAATTTGCCTCTACCCTCAGCTTCGAACACTGCGGAAGAGAGCTCTATGAAACAGCTCCCCTCCTCACCCCGCCAGCAAACAAAGCAGAGAGCAGCAGCAGCAGTTCAGAGGATTCACAGTGGCTCTTCTCCGGTATCGGAAAATGTTGCGGGTTGGATCTGTATTTTCCGATACGTGAATTACGTCTGTATCCGAAGCCGATCCCGATACTGGCTCGGATCAGTCCCAACCTTAGCCATGTTTCTGATGGGGACAGAAGAGGGCTGTCCCCGGAAGTAGAAGTATTGCATCATATATGTGTCATATTTGACCCCTTTAGCGCCCACCCTCAAACGAGATTGCGGTGCCCAATTTAAAATTGTACCTTAACAGGCTGTAAAGTGATCCAACAAAAAGAAAAGAAAAAAGAACAATGACAACAACAAACCCTGTTGCATTTGCAGTTGCTTATGTTACAACACTGGATTGTTTCCAATTCAAGCTAGCTTAGCCATGTTGATACATTAGCTCGCTATGCTAGCTGTAGCATGTGGTCTGCTAGTAAATGTTTATATGTTAATGTTGTGCTGCTACCCATTTTGAGAGTTTACTACATTGAACCTTACAGTTTTAAATTTCAATATTGGATCACAATGATTAGTTCCATGTTCGCATATATCTCAGATGATATAGCAGCTAGACAGCTCTGGAATTATTTTAAAACAATTTTCACGCTCTGTAAAACTCTCTAATATCATCAACCAGAAAAAACTGACGACAAATTGAAATCAAATATGAACCCTCAGATCAAAACAGATATTTTACTGTATTTTCTGCGTGATTTGAGAAGTATGATTTTTGTTTCTGATATTTTTACAGTGCAGAATTCTGCACCATTAAAAGGTTAAAGGTGTGCGGTTGTCTTAAAGCCTTTAAACTTGCTGCGACACATTCGGGTTAACAGTTTCTCATTTGCTTCGTCCCGTCGCCCTGAATCAGTTACGCCTCAGCAGATGCAGCACACACATTTTATCTTTTGCTTTTCATTCACTACTACTTCTAACATGAAATGTTTATTTTATAATTACATTTCAGAATAAAAGTTGGATTGGATGGGAAAAGTTTAGTAATAAAATTTTGCATATCTGTTTTTTTGTTTTTTGAGCTTTGTACATCTTTGAGCTTTTTGCACACCTGCTACTTAAAAACAAACAAACAAACAAAAACTGTTTTTTTGCACTTAAATCAGATTTGGATGCAAATCAAGTTGGATCACAGTGCCACCTGTTGTCATGAATTGTTTTTTGGCAGCTGATAGAAGTCCCCTTTTAATAAGATATTTATCATGAACTTAAGAGCTTCCTGATGTTGGAGTGTTGCCAGATCAGCCTATTATAAGCCATTTCTAAGCTCTTTTTTAAATTTTATAGATCTTTTGCAATATCAGGCATTAGAGCTCATGTTTTTTGGGGAACATTATGTCCAAAATGATGTGCCTTATTTATTACTTACTGCTTTAATCCAAATAATACATCAGTAATCATTTCAGCAGATCTGCAGCATTCTAATCAGCACTGCAATGTGGAAGATGTTCAAAAAGGTGATGAAAAATCAGTACCAGTGTTTTTGTTTGTTTGTTTTCCTGCTTTGCTGACCTCCGCATGCAAGTCAAACACCTGTTAAAACTTAAGTAATTTTCACATAAAGACCACTTAGTGGACATGGCAACACAGTATAAAATGTGATGCTGTTGTGTGAGCCAGCGGATGTTTGTGCTGCTTGTATAAGTCTTAATAATCATTAATTAAACAGAGCCACAGATTTGTTCAACTAAATCTTTGATTTATGAAGTTTTTCATCCAAGTTTCAGCTTTCAAGCAGCAGATTCTGAAATTAAAATAGACAATCAAATATGATAATTGTTAAAGAGGTCATAAAGTGAAAAAAAAAACAGTTTTTATTGTTCTTCTACATTTTGACATGTTTTGAGGTTTAATATTAAATATCTCCAAAGTCCCACATTTCTTAGTGTTTTCACAGATATTCTCCTACTGTAGACATCATTCAGGCTGGACACAGCTTGTTTGAACAAAAGAACCTTGATATTCATTCCTTCATTCATTATCTGTTGCTTATCAGGTGTCACTGACCGAACGGTCCCCCTTAAAATCGGTCCCCCTGATGACGTGGTTCACGGATTATTACCTCGTTTCTGCTTCAAACTGTACTCCAGTCATCATCTATCTCAGCGACAGATATCTGAAGCTTTAGTACAACAATGATTTCTACATAAATTCATCATTATGTCATCATAAAAGACGGAGGAAGCGATCAGAGCGCCGCAGCTACACAAGCTGCTAGCTGATGCATTCACTGCGCGTCGGTCATTTCAATGCGTCATGGAATTTCGTCGAGTTTCTGCTTAAAACTGACTTTAGAATTATTTAAGAGGTTTTACCTTTATCATCTGATGGTTAATAATCCCATTAATCCATTTGATTGCTTTGGGTGAAGAGACTCCGTCTCAGACGTGCTGCTGTGGTCCGAAATGATGCATGCGCAGATGCAAAAGGTGAACCTATTTTTAGGGACGGATCGTTCGGTCTGCGACACCAGGTCTGGGTCACACATATGTGAAATCAAAGTTGTTACATCACACAGCAACCTCACTGTAATTGAGGCGATAAAATATTAAAGTACACTTTGTGGCGCAGCAGTGAATTATGCACACTGGATTCAAGATGTGGTAAAACATGGTGGTTGATTATAATTATGATACCCTTATTTGTTTACATTTTAATTTGTTGTTTTGATTTCGTGTAAAGTGGTAAAATGTGTTTGTGAATTTAAGTCGTCTTTACTGAATTGCTTACTTTTGGCACAGGTTTTACAGATGTGATTGCTTGTTTTTGCTTCTTTGATCTGGCAACATTGATGCTGCCATGATGCCATCTCATTAGTCCAGTCAAGTTATTCAGTTTAAGGCTCCAACCCACCATTAATTGCAAAAATGTTTCATGTGGTCTTCTCCTCTGATATACCCCAAGAATAACATATTGGAGAACAGTAGAAGGAGTGGAAGGGCCCAGATATGCTAGTTTATGTCAATTAGGCACGAATATCAAAGGAACGAGTCAGACAAGTGGAAATCCTGTATCTGTCCTCAAAAGGACTGAAATGCTATCCAGATTCACCTGTAGTGTTGGTAGAAATACTAGAAACTGAAATTGGGTGCCCTTTTGGATAGTTAGCTAATTATGCTGCTCAGTGATTCCGAATTCAGGAAATATGCCAAAATCTTTCTGACTGGCCCAGGTCCTGGACATGATGTTCATGTCAGGTGTTCGAAAGAGATTGAGGCACAGGTTTTGCCACCAACTTCAGGTGCAGCAAAGTACCACTCACTACATGTCTTCAATAAAATATCTGAATGGAAATGAGAAAGCCTAAATGTCTAAAAAAGAATGGCAAGTTAATTCCAGTACAAACAGACCTGCCTCCAGCTCCTGAACGCCTACTCGAAATTATTCACTGTAACTAAAAAAACGAATGCAGTACTTTAAAATGCACTTGTAGCAGTCATGGCCTTGAGCGTACATTTGCTTGTGGAGACTGCAAAGGTTCTAGCTGCTCCAGTGCAATGGATCCAGAAGTTGTGACTGAAGTTGATGAATGTACAATTGCAGAGCTTCAAAAGGTGTTTCGGTGACTTTGGAATCATCTCGCTCCGAGTTTTGTCTTATCTGGTACGAGGCACATTTTGTTAAAGCCATATTTGTATAATTACAACCTCTTTAGGATTCTTACATGTGTTATTTGAAGACCTGAATTTGACACTAATCTCATATGTATTTGAAGTTCTAAGCGTTATGGTAAAATAGGTGTTCTTTTCAATAATGGTGATAGTTAATTAGCTTAATTATGATTATGTTATTAGATGATTATCCAAAAGGACACTCGATTTCAGTTTCTCGTATTTCTAGCAACACTACAGGTGAATTTGGAGAGTATTTCTGCTTAGTTGAATCACAGGAATAGAGCTTCTCTATATATTTAATACTACACTGAAAGAAAAAAAAAAAAACACTTCCCAGATTTTGCCAGCAGCAGTAGCAGCAAACCAGCTGCTCATTACCTGATCAGCCACCGGCACTGATTTGGAGCACCTGAAAAAGAACGGAATCTTCAGGCATTCAAACAAACAGACTTCAGAGGGAAGCAACAAGTTCACTCATGGTTCAGTCCAAAGACACCAATGGTCAGTGAAATATTTGATGTTTGAATGTTGCTTAATATGTTCAATTTCATGTTTAACTGCTGTCTAGATTGGTTGGTTAAGGAACACATTGTAGCATTGATTTCATTGACTTTTGGTGAATGAGCTGCACCACGATATTTAATTTGGAGTGGAAAAATGTTAAAATTATGTTTAAACTCTACTGAAAATGTGGAGAATTCATGAAATTAAATGTTGAAGAGCTGATCTCCAACTTGTAGATCATCTATTTTTTTCTTAAGATTTTTCTTTATTTCAATTTAAAAGGCTTAAGTGGTTAATTTAATGCAATCATGTTTAACGTAATCATGATGTTGAATTATTAATTAAAAAATGTTCAAAATGTTAACTTTGTTTTCTCTGTCTTTAAAGGTTTACAACCTTTTTTACTGTACTAACTAGTCAACTGATGAAGAAAACCGAGTCTGAGGAGTCACAGAACAAAAGTTGGAAGGAAAAATAAATTTGATTGAGTTGGAAATTTGAGTTGTTCTTGTATCCTTTGGGGTTAAATAAGAGGAGGACTTGACAGTTGTAAACCATGGAGAGCAGCCTGGACCCGAGGATAAACGGCTTCAGATCCAGAAATAACCTGTTGACACAGAGGAAGTCAAGATGGCAGAAGATGTCCTGGGGAAATCGGTCAAGCAGCTCAAAAAGGAGACGCCCACTGAAAAAAAGCAGCTTAATCACACAAGCCAACTTAATTTCAAGAGGAGAAGCACCATGCTTGAGAATAAAGAGACTAAAAGAGGTCATCTAAGCAATGTCAACATGGGCAAGATGGGTCTCTGTGGAATCAAAGGATGAATTGGATGGAGGATTTAAGAACATCCAACTACAGGCTTGAACTAAGGAACACGGAATTTATGACTGCACGGATGATTGCTGAGCAAGGTATAGGAGGGAAACTACTACCCCAACCGACAACACCCACACCAATAGTGAGAATCAAGCCAACCACTCTATGTATATTCAGTGGAAGTAAGAGAGAATATCACCAATGGAGGAAAGACTGGGAAAATCTGCAAAAGAAGGGGGAGCCATCCGGATCAATTAAAGTTAAGAAAATTCAACTCTTGGAATATACAATTACCAGAGTCAACATCAGGGACAGACCTGCTGGTTGCATTGCTCAGTTGGCTATGAGGGAAATGGCAAGCCTGTCCAACTTTGCTCATTTGGAGAGTGAACGTAGAGTCACTTGAAGAGGACAATTATGTGGATGACCTTCTAACCTCCCACAATGACCTAAAGAGACTTGACAGAATCACAGAAAGAGTTGAAGAGATCTTGAGAGATGGCGGTTTTGTACTCAAACAGTGGGTCCGGTCAGGGCAAAGTGGGAAGCAAGGAATGAAGATGGAGGTCCTACAAAAGAAACAAGGTAAAACCTTAATTCTTATAAATCAAATGAGGGAGAAGACAACAGAGCCATATACATTGGCTACCCAATGGATGAAAACAAGCTCTATATATTAACATCAGTTAACTTTTCCAAAAGGAAGAAGAAATGAGATTTGGAAAAGATCTTGTCAAAGAGGAGGTCAGACTTGAAACACCTAACCCACTGACTAGGAGGGCTCTCTTAAGCCAAGTAGCTGGGCTGTATGACCCAATTGGCCAAGTTGCACCTGCCAAACAGAAGGGAGCAATTCTTGTCAGAAAAGTGTTCCAAGAGGGAGGGTGTGGTAAACTAACCCAAGAATCCTGGGACCAACCTCTGTCAGAAAACCTCAGAAGAAGAAGCCATACAACTATTCAAAAATTTTGTGCACCTTGGACAGGTGAAATTCCACAGGAGCCTCACACTGGCTCACTGGAAAGGAAAACCTTGGGGCATCACATTATCTGATGGAAGTGATAAAGCCTATGGAGCTGTGATGTACTTAAGATGGGAGACAAGTCAAGGCCCTGAAGTTCGATTCGTGGAATCAAAAGCCAGTGACACCCCGGGATCAGAAGGGAGAAGCTGTAAAAGCTGAGATCTGTGGTGTGGGCTTTGCAGCCAGGATACAGAAGTATGTGGAAAAGCACATTCGAATGAAGCTCGAGAGATGATTACATCTACTTGAAAGTCAGATGGTCCTGGGGGCCATTCAAAGAGACAGTTATGGGTATAAAGCCTTCTTTGCAAATAAAGTGGGTGAAATCCAGAAAGCTGGACCAGTGCAAGACTGGTGATGGATCTGAACATAGCTGACATCATAACATGAGGGGGCACTCCTGAAGATTTGCAGGAAAATTCCACATGGAGTTCCTGAAGTGGCCGGTGGAGGAGTGCCCTATGAAATCACTGCAGAGGTTGCAGTTCATGCCAAAGAGTGTGTAAACAAATTTCAGAAGAAGGCAATCTCAGGTGCATCAACAAGAGCTCAAGCAAGGTGCCAACAGAAAGAAGACCCACATCGAATCTCAATAGTCTATTGATTATTCTGGCGATTAATCGAGTAATTGGATAAAAATTAGTTTTGCGTCTTTTAAACATCAATAATCCAGGGCTCTCGCTAAGCAGTGGCACAATGTCGCTGCGCCATCACGCAGATTGTGAAATTTAGTGTATCACTTTCTGTTTTCCTGGGTAATTATTCAGCCCTCCCCTGATACCGAAGCGTAAGCGCAAGTGGTCGGTGTAATCCTCAGTCAGTCAGGCTGTACATGAATGTGAGCACAGCAGTGCGACGATTTAACCAAACTGACCCAGACTGGCTCCAATAATTTACCCAAACTGACTCCAAATATGACTAAATTAAGTACTTTTATTTGTTTTCGGAAATGCGCTCCATTTACAAAACAGTACATGAAGCGCTTTCTCTCCCTCCTTCCCTCTGTCTCACTGTTTCTTTAAAATGCTGAAACAATAAACAAGGGATGTTTAAGTACATTTGTGAGTACTGGCAACTTTTGGGGGGTTTAGGGTTACAACGGAGGGGGAGACATACAACAGACTCTGAACTTTAAGATCTGACAAGGCAGCAGTGCATCCCGCTGTATGTCTGCTGTTGAAACAACTGACTGCGGTTCACTTTAATTGAGCACTTTTCTTTTCATGGCTACCAACCTTGCAAATGGAGACCCATTGCTGCAAGAACTCAAAGCAGGAAAGACTGTGTCGAGTACATCACCCCAAACCCTCTGCTTTTAGGATGTGCCAATCCAAAGGGAGACCCTGGACACTTCCAGTTTAATAGGTACCCATACAAAACACTTCAAATTATTCAACATGAGGTAAGCAAATTTTGGAAGAAGTGGAGCCAATTGCCTGGACCTAATGTGTTCATAAGGAACAAATGGCACAGCAAAAAGCGAAATGTTGCTGTTGGAGATGTGGTCTGGTTGGCTGACCAAAACGCCTTCAGAGGACAATACAAGCTGGCTCAAGTGGTCAGTGTCAGTGCTGAGAGCAAAGGCATTGTAAGAGTCGTGCATGTGAAAACGTTTCTCAGCTATCCTGTCCCCATCACAAAGCAAATGGCAAAGGAGGCCCTGCAAGAGCAAACAGTGAAAGAACCAAGAGGTTTCAAACCAAAATCCCTGCCACAGTTCTTCACGGAGATGTTAGACGCCTTGTCATTCTACTTCCCACTGAAGAACAACTAGAGGTGTGAAGGACTTGTGTGTCCTCTCTGGGTTTGAAATAACAGGAGCTCAAGTGGGAGGTGTTGAGCTGAATCACAGGAATAGAGCTTTTCCCTGTATTTAATACTACTCTGCTAAAAAAAAAAAAAAAAAAGACTCTTCCCAGAGTGTACTAACAGCAGCAAACCAGCTGCTCATTACCTGATCAGTCACGGGCACTGATTTGGAGCACCTGAAAAGGAATGGATATCTACAGGCATTCAAACAAATAGACTTCAAAGGGAAGCAACAAGTTCACTCATGGGTTCAGTCCAAAGACGCCAATGATCAGTGAAATATTTGATTTACATTCATGTTGTTTAATATGTTCAATTTCATGTTTAACTGCTGTCTAGATTGGGTGGTTAAGGTCATCATCATCATCATCATCTATTTTATTTGAGCAGAGGATAAGAAATACAGAAAACAGAAAAAAAAACAGAAAACAATTTTAACAATAACATAAAAAAACAAAAAACTGAATTTACTATTAACTCAGGACATTGAATCTGCTCAAAAAGGAGTGGGAGGAAGAAAACTTATTTAATCCCACCCCTTTATTCAAATTTAACATAAAGTGCATAGCTGCTTCCCGTCAATTAGATAGAAAATTAAGAAAATAATACATTTAAATACTTGTAAATTCCCACAATAGATACCAACAGCAGCAAGAAAACAATACCAATATAATAAACAAGCGACAAGCACATACCAACAATAGTAAGAAATCAACGATACCAGTTACGGCAAAGAAAACAAACATATGATGCTCATACCAACAATGGTAAGAAAACAACAATACCAATTACGGTAAGAAAGCAAACATATAAAAAACATACCAACAATGATAAGAGACAACAATACCAATTATGATAAAGAACCAAACATATGAAGGAAAGAAACATATAATGCACAAACCAACAATTGTGATACAGAGTCATGAGCCATGAATGTAAAATGGCTTTTATTGTTAAGTCTCAATCATTCTATACCGATCCCAGACCCTCTGTTTATAATGTGACTTGAATTCATGAATGTTTTGGCATTGCTTGAGTCTGACGTCCAAACCATTCCATAACTTTGCTCCACATACAGACACACAAAAAATTTTCCGAGTGGTTCTAACTTTTAATAATGTGAATTTGGCAAAACCTCTAAGATTATGAACACACTCTTTAACTGAGAAGAACTTTAGAATGTTACTTGGCAGTGATTTGTTAAATACCTTAAATAAAATCTGTAATGTAGAATATTTTACAAGATCATGAAATGTAAGCAATTTTGATTGCATAAAAAGATTATGGCTATGTTCTAAAAATCCAACTTTATATATGATCCTTATTGCTCGTTTTTGTAGTATAAATAGTGGTTGTGTTGAACATTGATAGTTGTTACCCCACACTTCAACACAATATGTTAAGTATGGGAGAACTAAGGAACAGTATAATGTACGGAGTGCATTATGATCAAGAAATTGCTTTACCTTATTCATAATAGAGAGGCTTTTTGAAATTTTCATTTTTATGTGTCTGATGTGGGCTTTCCATGTTAATTTACTGTCTATTATTACTCCTAAAAATGTGTTTTCAGCTGAGTTTTCAATTTGGACACTGTCTATACATATTTGTAATTTAGATTTAACCTTATAATTACCAAATATCATTGCTTTTGTTTTATTTAAATTTAATGATAATTTGTTACTGTCCATCCATTTTTTTATTTTACTTAGTTCATCATTTACAGTATTTATAAGTTCATTGTAATTGTCACTACTGTAGAATATATTTGTATCATCAGCGAATAATATTAGTTTCAGTGATCTAGATGCATTAAAAATGTCATTAATATACATATTAAACAATTTGGGACCCAACACTGCCCCCTGGGGGACACCACAAGCAATGCCAAGACATTCAGATTTGTAATTTCCCATTTCCACGTATTGGACCCTATCTGTAAGATAACTTTTTATCCAATTTCCTGCAACTCCTCTGATACCATAATTCTCTAATTTGTTGATTAAAATTGAATGGTTAATTGTATCAAATGCTTTTTTAAGATCAATGAATATTCCAACAGCATATCTTTTTCTGTCCAATGCATTAGTAATTTCTTCTATTGCCTCAATAACAGCCATTGAAGTGGTTCTTTTCTTTCTAAAGCCATATTGACCTTCGTTTATTAACTGATATTTTTCTATGAATTTTTCCAAACGAGAGTCAAACAATTTTTCTAGGATTTTTGAAAACTGTGGGAGTAAAGAAATTGGTCTATAATTGGTAAAAATATGTTTGTTGTCATTTTTGTACGTGGTGTAATTTTTGCAATTTTCATTTTTTCCGGAACACATCCAGTTTGGAATGACAAATTACAGATATAGGTCAGAGGTTTTGAAATGTTGTTGACTTTTTTGACTAATACCATGTCTATATCGTGACAGTCTGTAGACAGTTTGTGTCTGCATTTATTAACAATGTCTTTTATTTCCTGTTCATTTGTTGCTGAAAGAAAAATTGAATTTATGTTTCTTTTTATAGTTTCATTAGACTGCTGAATTCCTGGATTTGGGATTTCAGCTGCCAAATCAGGGCCAACATGTACAAAAAATTTATTAAAACCATTCACTATATTATTCATGTTGTGATCATGAACATTTTTATCAATAAAATAATCTGGATATCTTGTATTGGAAGATCCTGGTTTAATTAGGCTGTTCAAAATGTTCCAAGTTTCTTTGATGTTGTTTTTATTTTTTTGTAGAATTTCATCATAGTACAACTTTTTACTTATTCGGATGACTTCTGTTAATTTGTTTTTATATACTTTATATCTTATTTCAGCTTCTTTTGTTTTTGAATTAATACATTTTTTATAAAGGCTGTTTTGTTTTGTTTTTTTGCAGGATTTTAATGTTCCTTTAGTTAGCCAAGGACATTTATTGTATCTTTTATTTTTATAGTATTCTTTAAGGGGACAATGTTTTTTATACAACGTGCAGAAAATATCTATAAAATTGCTATATGCACCATCTACATCTGACTCACTGTAGACTGTACTCCATCCAGTCTTGTGTACTTAAACTGCTGTTGAAGGCATTTATTGTTTCTTCTGTTCTTATTCGTTTATGGACTACTTCTCTGTCATGATTAGTTTTTTTTAAGGTCACAGTCATAAACAATAAAAACAGGTAAGTGATCAGTGATATCACATATGAACAGGCCACTTATAACTTGATTTTCAATAATATTCGTAAAGATATTATCGATTATTGTGGCACTGTGAGATGTTATTCTACTTGGTTTTGTAATTGCTGGATAAAGGGACATACTATACATTGTCTCAGAAAAAGCATCTATTGATTTCAGTTTTTCAGGATTCAAAAGATCTATATTAAAATCCCCACAGACAAATATATTTTTAGTACTTATTTCCGAGAACATTTTTTCCATTTGTTCATTAAAAATGTCAATACTTGAACCAGGTGACCGATATACACAACTTACAATAATATTTTTCCTCTTTTTGTTGTCTATTTCGACTGTCAGACATTCCATTACTCCATCTATTGTTACTGACATACTTTCTACAACCGTAAACTGAATTGTTTTATGAATATATAATGCAACACCACCTCCTGTTTTGTATTTCCTGTTTACATAATGCAACTCATAATCTTCTAAATCAAAATCAATACCTTTTTCCTTTTGCAACCAGGATTCTGATATGGCAATAATACTAAATGGTGATATAAACTGTTGCAAATATTCCTTTATAGAGTTAAAATTAGTGTACAAACTTCGGCTGTTGAAATGTATGATTGACAATTTGTCGTCCGAAGTCGTAACATTTGTATACTGGTCTTGTGTATAGTAATCACAGTTCATATTTATTGAAACAAGAAGGTTGTTGACCGGGTCAGTTTCATTTTCCTGATCTTGTGTGTTGTGCTCAGTATATTTAAATGTTTCCAGTTCCTTTTGTTTAAATTGTAAGATTCTCTGTAACAAATCTGTATCTTTATTGTTCTTTGGTGTGAATATGTTTGTTGTAATGTTCATGGTGGTGTATAGAGTCTCACATTGTTACCTTTATCTTTCAGTTATATTTGTCAAGCTCTTCTATATTTCTCACCACCATAACTTTTGCTTCTTCTGGTGTACCATTCAGTTTGATGAGAATCCTACAATTTGTTACCCACGTTTGCTGAATTCTTTGCTGTTTCTTTAGGTTTCTTGCTTTCTTGGCTATATCGGCATTCTTTTTGGTTAAGTGATCATTCATGAATACATTTGTTCCTTTTAGTTTGAATCTTTGCTTCAAGAGTGCCCTTTTGTTTCTTCTGTTGGCAAATCTTACGATGACGGTTGGTCTCTCTCCGGTTTGTCTCAGTGTGTGACACGCCTCAATGTGCTCCAGGTCCAACTCTATCCCTCTACTCTGGAGGTAGGATGCCACCTGTTGCTCCACAGAGAGCGTCTCCTGCTCACTGGGCTCCTCACCACCACCAACAACCGCACGCGCGTACGAGCGCGGCTTAATTTGGATTCCTGAGATGACCACATCGTTCATACGAGAATGTTGCTCCAGTTCCTCCACTCGCTGCTCCAGCTCTGTGATGCGCCGGTTTTTCTCCTCATTCTGGAGGCGCAGCTGTTTAACCTCCTCCAAAAGTTCCAAGAGCTGTGTCTGCTGCGTTTTGACAGCAGACACATCCTCAGCCAGGGAGTCAAGTGACTCTTTCAAGTCTCCGTAGTTCAATTTGGACGGCATCTTGTTAATAACTCCAACCTTACTTCAAGACAATTCCTCTTGTATTTCCTCACAGGTTTGGCATCCTGCTCAGTCCTGTCTCTGCCGGGGTTTTTATGGCTGTTAGTGCGCTTCAGTCACTTTTCCCAGCCGGTATTAACTTTGGACACTTGACTTGGACACTTGACTTGGCTAACTAGCGTGTAGCCCCGTTAGCTCGCAGTTAACCTCGGCTCCACTCCTTCCTCCTTCCTCCGGGCTTCTTCTCAAACTGCCTCTACAAAGAAGCTGCGACTCTGCTTAGAAACTGGTCCTCTGCTTAGAAGACTGGTCCCATCTGTGTTGCATGGCATCGACCAACTTCTGGCACCAAACAAAATGCAAATCGAAGCCGTCTTCACGCTAAATGCTGGTAACATGGAAGCAAACGTAGTACTACACACTCCTGAACAGGCGGTGGCAGCACTTTCAAGGTTATTGCAGTATTGATTTCATTGACTTTTGATGAACCATAGGATATTTAATTTGGAGTGGGAATAATGTTAAAAAAAATTATGTTAAAGGTTAAAACTCTACTGTGTGGGGAATTCATGAAATGAAATGTTTAAGAGCTGATCTATAAACTTGTAGATCAGCTATTATTTTTCTTTATTTTCAATTTCAATTTATTTTCATTTATATAGTACCAAATCACAACAAAGCTGCCGCAAGATGCTTCACACAGGTAAGGTCTAACCTTACCAACCCCCAGAGCAAGCACACAGACAACAGTGGTAAGGAAAAACTCCCTCTCAGGAAGAAACCTCAAGCAGACCAGACTCAAAAGGGTGACCCTCTGCTTGGGCCATGCTACCGACACGAATTATAAAACAGTTCACAAAACAAATATACAGGAAATGTTGCCGGTGCACAGGACAAGAGGGTTTCAGAAACAGACACCACACCCATCTCTGGATGGAGCTGCACCTCAAACAGAGAGAAAAAAACAAATCAGGCATCAGAAAGACAACAAATACAGTATAATTTGTCAGCATTAAACAACAAGAAAAACAGAAGAAATACTAAGCTGATTGCCAGCCACTAGCTCTAAGCTTCACTAAAAGATCCAGAATTTAGATAAAGTTGAGGCCGCGGCACACTCCGTTTCCTAATAAAATGAATTTAAAAGAGTAGAAAGCATAGTAACATACTGTGCCAGTATGCTAGCCATATGAGGGTGATTCTTTAACTACGGGCACTATTGGCCTTGTAAATGTAATTTCCACCACACCATTGCCTTACAATATAAAGCGCCTTGGGGCAACTGTTTGTTGTGATTTGGCGCTATATACATGTGCTCTGATGTCACTGTTTATCTCCATAGAAACTACCCAAACAATCTTTCATACAAACTAGGGACATTACAGTGTTGTGGTGGAAATTACGGCAATAGTGTGGGACAACTACATTTTGTTTAAAAAAAATCACAACAGTTGTATGACATTGAATACCCCAATTATGTTTTGATTATTTTACTGATATTTTATTCAGAGATATTTTAAAACATTAGAAAAAACATTTCTTTACCATTCACTTTTATCATTGAAGATCAAAAGTCTGGGTGTGGGACAAGCACAAAACGGCAATATTTGCATATAATGATGCTGAAAAAAGGTGAAAAAGTCATCATAGACTACTAGAACAAATTTCTTAACACACTTTCATTGTAAAGATAACTATAAAAGTGTGAAATTTCCTCTTTTTTCTGTTTTTCATACAAATGAGTGCATCTTAAGTCTGGACTTGAAAGTCTCCACAGAATCTGTTTTATTGATGCAGGGAGATCATTCCACAGAACAGGGGCACCATAAGAGAAAGCTCTATGACCCGCAGACTTCCTATTCACCCTAGGGACACAAAGTAGTCCTGCACCCTGAAAACGCAATGCCTGGGCCGGTACATAAGGTTTAATTAGGTCAGGTAGGTAGGGAGGTGCCAGTCTGTGAACAATTTTATAGGCTAGTACCAGAACCTTGAAATCTGATCTCACTGGGGTAGGAAGCCAGTGAAGAGATGCCAAAATGGGTGTAATATGGTCAAAGTTTCTGCTTCGTGTCAAAAGTCTGGCAGTAGCATTTGAATTCATTGGAGACTCCTAATGCTGGACTGCGGTAAACCACAAAATAGAACATTGCAGTAGGGGAAACCAGGGCACAGTGAATCAGTAGCTATATCTGCAAAACTACATATATATTTGCAGCAGTTATGCTATATTTTTATGCATATGACACCCCCCTTATAAATTAGTGTTTTGTTTTTGGATACATTAAGGGTAAAACTAAGTGGCAAGTGAAGTTGTTTTTTCCAATCAAAAGTAAATATTGTAGATGTATTATTGTATTGTACAGAAGAAAGGTGGCCCAAAAAATTATTAGTTAGAAGACTACCCTGTCCAACTGATGAGGACGTGTTATGTCTTCTCCAGACTATCAGCTATTTGATAATATGACTGGTGTGTCACATGTACCTGGGGCACAGTGAATCAGTCTAGAAAGTGATTTACTAAGCCCCAGTATCAAGTGGATGACAAATATTACAAAGCTTATACATTTATTTTTACATGAATTATTTCTATAATTTGTGTATTTAAACAACTGTTTTCACATTTGAACAGAAATTATGACAGTTGTACTTATAATAGTTTCTAAAGGGCTTATATCACTATATAAGACAATCACACATTACATAGCTGGTTTGCTGGATTATAGTTTGTATATGCATCAGCATATATATTTAAGAATTTTTAAGAAATCTTTATAATCGTGTTATATATATATATATATATATATATATATACATATATATATTCTAATTTGCTTCACTGTGCTCCGTGAATTAGTGTCTGGGGCACAGTAAATCAAAAATTTTAAAATCGATTTTAAACACCTGTAAATTACACTTGGGGAGAAATAAATAACACAGCCTTATAAATAATAACTTGCTGTATTAAATCCACAATAGAATAACCTAAACCTATGCATAATGTGTTTATGCTGCCACAAAACAACATTTCTGATCCACTGTGCCCCGGTTTCCCCCAGTCCAATCTACAAGAGACAAACATGAATCAAGGTCTCAGCATCAGCCATAGACAGGATGGGATGAATCTTCGCTATATTTCGCAGGTGGAAGAAAGCAGTCCTCATAATATCTCTAATATGGAGGTCAAAGGACAACATAGGATCAAAAATTACCACAAGATTCCTCACTTTGTCAATGTGCTGTATGACACATGAGCCTTAGCTAGGTGTTAGCTTGTCAAATTGATGCCGATGTCTCATTGGACCAAGAACCATCATTTCAGTCTTATCAGCGTTTAAAAGTAGGAAGATGCTAGACACCCAGCTTCTCACTGATGCAATCATCTAAGGATTTTCTGTGGATGAGATTACCAGCAGTTATCCGCATGTATAACTGTCATCAGCACAGTAGTGAAAGGTAAACCCAGAACACCGCAATATGCGCCCAAGGGGTGCTATATAAAGGGAGAAAAGCAGGGGGCCTAAGATTTACCCCTGTGGAACCCTAATTTCAACTCACTAAGGTTAGAGGTAGTGTTATCCCAGTAATTCCGAAATGATTCTCCAGTAGAGCAGAATATGGTGATCCACGGTATCAAATGCAGCACTCAGTTTCAACTCAGATAGTTTAAACTATCCACAAGACTGTCTACTGATTGGGCATTTTCCAAACGTGAAGCTAAGATATTAGGCAGTTTAGCTTTGAGTTCATTCGTAGTAGAGGAGTTGATGTGTCGCCGCAGTGATAAATGAGGTTGTTGTTCCACTAAACATGGTAGCGAACTATAAACCTAATAAGTGAGTGATCAGAGACCACTGATGCAAGAGGCATGATGTCAGTATTTGTGACGGCAATACCACGTGCGAGAACCAAATACAGGGTATTTCCACTAATGTGCATCGAGTCCTGAATGCATTGCTGTTCTTTGTTTTTAATGTTATTGCTGGAGTATACAACGCCTGGCAAAAATTATGGAATCACCGGCCTCAGAGGATGTTCATTCAGTTGTTTAATTTTGTAGAAAAAAAGCAGATCACAGACATGACACAAAACTAAAGTCATTTCAAATGGCAACTTTCTGGCTTTAAGAAACGCTATAAGAAATCAAGAAAAAAAGATTGTGGCAGTCAGTATTGGTTACTTTTTTAGACCAAGCAGAGGAAAAAAAATATGGAATCACTCAATTCTGAGGAAAAAATTATGGAATCACCCTGTAAATTTTCATCCCCCAAATTAACACCTGCATCAAATCAGATCTGCTCATTGACAATGACCCTGTGCCATGACATTGACCCTATGCCATGACATTGACCCTATGTGTCTTTTTGCAAGGAATGTTTTTGCAGTTTTTGCTCTATGGCAAGATGCATTATCATCTTGAAAAATGATTCCATCATCCCCAAACATCCTTTCAATTGTCCAAATATCAACATAAACTTGTGCATTTATTGATGATGTAATGACAGCCATCTCCCCAGTGCCTTTAACTGACATGCAGCCCCATATCATCAATGACTGTGGAAATTTACATGTTCTCTTCGGGCAGTCATCTTTATAAATGTCATTGGAAAGGCACCAAACAAAAGTTCCAGCATCATCACCTTGCCCAATGCAGATTCGAGATTCATCACTGAATATGACTTTCATCCAGTCATCCACAGTCCACAATAGCTTTTCCTTAGCCCATTGTAACCTTGTTTTTTTCTGTTTAGGTGTTAATGATGCCTTTCGTTTAGCTTTTCTGTATGTAAATCCCATTTCCTTTAGGCGGTTTCTTACAGTTCGGTCACAGACATTGACTCCAGTTTCCTCCCATTCGTTCCTCATTTGTTTTGTTGTACATTTTTCGATTTTTGAGGCATATTGCTTTAAGTTTTCTGTCTTGATGCTTTGATGTCTTCCTTGGTCTACCAGTGTGTTTGCCTTTTACAACCTTCCCATGTTGTTTGTATTTGGTCCAGAGTTTAGACACAGCTGACTGTGAACAACCAACATCTTTTGCAACATTGCGTGATGATTTACCCTCTTTTCAGAGTTTGATAATCCTCTCCTTTGTTTCAATTGACATCTCTCGTGTTGGAGCCATGATTCATGTCAGTCCACTTGGTGCAACAGCTCTCCAAGGTGTGATCACTCCTTTTTAGATGCAGACTAACGAGCAGATCTGATATGATGCAGGTGTTAGTTTTGGGGATGAAAATTTACAGAGTGATTCCATAATTTATTCCTCAGAATTGAGTGAGTCCATATTTTTTTCCTCTGCTTGGTCTAAAAAAGTAACCGTTACTGACTGCCACAATCTTTTTTTTCTTGATTCTTATAGTTTTTCTTAAAGCCAGAAAGTTGCCATTTGAAATGACTTTAGTTTTGTGTCATGTCTGTGATCTGCTTTTTTTCTACAAAATTAAACAACTGAATGAACATCCTCCGAGGCCGGTGATTCCATAATTTTTGCCAGGGGTTGTATTAGAGGAGAATCCCACGTAAAACTTTTTTTTTTCTTTGTAATTAGTGGTGGGTCAAGTCTCAATTTGACTGGACTACATGTGGTGTCAGTCAGATGGTTGATTGTGGAGATGTGTGAGCAGACCCCCCCCACACACACACACACCAATGAGTCACACCAAGGTCAGGGCCTCTGGTGATGCAGCATTTTTATTTTTTGTTTTGGACTTTGTGAGTGACATCAGCGATGATGCGGCTCAGACACAAGTGAGACGTGTGATTTGTTCCCCCATTTGGAAGTATTTCTGGCTGCAGAGGCTGATTTCAAGATGTTCAAAATAAAATAATAGAATTTACACTTCAAAAAAAGAAAATTGTGTAAAAAGAAACAAAGGGATGTGAAAGCATGATGAGCTCTCATTTATTGGCAGATGTGTCAGATACGTGAGCATGTTTTTATTTGTGACAGTTTGTGAGTTTCAGAGGCAGATTATTAATTAGGAATTCACAGGATGCTTTTTAAAATCTAATGTCTAACCTTCATGTGGATGTTTTACAGCCGTCTGCTGCTCTCACGTCACTGCACAGTCTTTTTTTTTAATTTTATTTCAAACTAGAGAGGAACATGGTGAGCACAAACCTGCAAACCAGCCTGAGCCTGATACTCCGTCTCTGAAACCTGTTGACAGAATCACAGTGAACAGTTTTACGATGGCGGGAGATCGGATCGGATTTTGTCATCGGGCCTGTGTTGTGAGACGTGCCGCACCGTGTTTGTTGGACTCTTTCCGGACAGAAGCCTTTAAGTCAGCGGGAGGAACCGGTGAGAAAAGGAGTGATGAGGATGAGAGAGGAGAGGCTGGTTGCCTGGTGACAGAGGCAGAAAGAGAGAGAAGGTGAAGAAAAGGAAGAAAACGAGGAGGAGGCGCAGAGTTGTTTTCCAAGTGCAAACAGTTAGTGGTCACGATGTTACATCTGCTGCTGCCATCAACTCCTGTTGCTAAATCTCACTCTCATCACTGTCATTGTCTCATTCGCTTTCTCACCCTCATCACTGGTGCTGTCTCACTCTCATTACTGTCGCTGTCTGTCACTCTCATCAGTTGCTGTATCACTCACACTCTCTCTCTCTCATCACTGGCACTGTATCACTCACTCACTCTCTCTCTCGCTCACCCTCATCACTGGCACTGTCTGTCACTCTCATCAGTTGCTGTATCACTCACACTCTCTCTCTCTCTCTCTCATCACTGGCGCTGTATCACTCACTCACTCTCTCTCTCTCTCGCTCACCCTCATCACTGGCACTGTCTGTCTCTCTCATCACTGGTGCTGTATCACTCTCTCTCTCTCATCACTGTCACTGTCTCATTCGCTCTCTCACTCATCACTGTCGCTGTCTGTCACTCTCATCAGTTGCTGTATCTCTCTCTCATCACTGGTGCTACATCACTCTCTCTCACTCTCTCTCTCTCATCACTGGCACTGTATCACTCTCTTTCACTCATCACTGGCACTGTATCACACACTCTCTCTCTTTCTCATCACTGGTGCTACATCACTCTCTTTCACTCATCACTGGCGCTGTATCACACTCTCTTTCTCATCACTGGCGCTGTATCACACTCTCTTTCTCATCACCTGGCGCTGTATCACTCTCTCTCTCTTTAAATTCAGATAAAACTGAAGTTATTGTACTTGGCCCCACAAATCTTAGAAAACATGGTGTCTAACCAGATCCTTACTCTGGATGGCATTACCTGACCTCCAGTAATACTGTGAGAAATCTTGGAGTCATTTTTGATCAGATATGTCCTTCAATGCGCATATTAAGCAAATATGTAGGACTGCTTTTTTACATTTGCGCAATATCTCTAAAATTAGAAAGGTCTTGTCTCAGAGTGATGCTGGAAAAACTAATTCATGCATTTATTTCTTCTAGGCTGGACTATTGTAATTCATTATTATCAGGAATGTCCTAAAAGTTCCCTGAAAAGCCTTGAGTTATTCAAATGCCTGCAGCTAGAGTACTGACAGGGACTAGAAGGAGAGAGCATATCTCACCCATATTGGCCTCTCTTCACTGGCTTCCTGTTAATTCTAGAATAGAATTTAAAATTCTTCTTCTTACTTATAATGTTTTGAATAATCAGGTCCCATTTTATCTTAGGGACCTCATAGTACCATATCACCCCAATAGAGCGCTTCGCTCTCAGACTGCAGGCTTACTTGTAGTTCCTAGGGTTTTTAAGAGTAGAATGGGAGGCAGAGCCTTCAGCTTTCAGGCTCCTCTCCTCTGGAACCAGCTCCCAATTCGGATCAGGGAGACAGACACCCTCTCTACTTTTAAGATTAGGCTTAAAACTTTCCTTTTTGCTAAAGCTTATAGTTGGGCTGGATCAGGTGATCCTGAACCATCCCTTAGTTATGCTGCTATAGACTTAGACTGCTGGGGGTTCCCATGATGCACTGGAGTGTTTCTTTCTCTTTTTGCTCTGTATGCACCATACAGAGCATTGTAATTGTAGCAATTGTAAACTGCATTTAATCATTAGTGGATTGATCTCTGCTGTCTTCCACAGCATGTCTTTTTCCTGATTCTCTCCCCTCAGCCCCAACCAGTCCCAGCAGAAGACTGCCCCTCCCTGAGCCTGGTTCTGCTGGAGGTTTCTTCCTGTTAAAAGGGAGTTTTTCCTTCCCACTGTCGCCAAGTGCTTGCTGATAGGGGGTCGTTTTGACCGTTGGGGTTTTTCTGTAATTATTGTATGGCTTTTGCCTTGCAGTATAAAGCGCCTTGGGGCAACTGTTGTGATTTGGCGCTATATAAATAAAATTGATTTGATTTGATTTGATCTCTCTCTCATCACTGGCGCTGTATCACTCACTCTCTCTCTCTCATCACTGGCGCTGTATCACTCACTCACTCATCACTGGCGCTGTATCACTCTCTCTCTCTCTTTCTCATCACTGGCACTGTATCACTCTCTCTCGCTCTTTCTCATCACTGGCGCTGTATCACTCTCTCTCTCTCTTCTCATCACTGGCACTGTATCACTCTCTCTCTCTCATCACTGCACTGTATCACTCTCTCTCACTCATCACTGGCGCTGTATCACTCTCTCTCTCTGTCATCACTGGCACTGTATCACTCTCTCTCTCTGTCATCACTGGCACTGTATCACTCACTCTCTCTCTCTCATCACTGGTGCTGTATCACTCTCTCTCTCTCTCTCATCACTGGCGCTGTATCACTCTCACTCATCACTGGCGCTGTATCACTCCCTCTTCTCTCTCTCATCACTGGGCGCCTGTATCACTCACTCTCTCTCGTCACTGGCACTGTATCACTCACTCTCTCTCTCTCTCTCTCATCACTGGCGCTGTATCACTCTCTCTCTCTCTCTCATCACTGGCGCTGTCTCACTCTCACTCTCTCAATCACTGGTGCTGTATCATCACCCACTCTCTCTCTCTCTCTCTCATCACTGCGCTGTATCACTCTCTCTCCTCTCTCATCACTGGCGCTGTATCACTCTCACTCTCTCATCACTGGTGCTGTATCACTCACTCTCTCTCTCTCATCACTGGCGCTGTATCACTCACTCTCTCTCTCTCATCACTGGCGCTGTATCACTCACTCTCTCTCTCTCATCACTGGCGCTGTATCACTCACTCTTTCTCTCATCACTGGCGCTGTATCACTCACTCTCTCTCGTCACTGGCACTGTATCACTCACTCTCTCTCTCTCTCTCTCTCTCATCACTGGCGCTGTATCACTCACTCACTCTCTCTCTCTCATCACTGGCGCTGTATCACTCACTCTCTCTCTCTCATCACTGGCGCTGTATCACTCACTCTCTCTCACTCATCACTGTCGCTGTCTCACCTACTTTCTCACCCTCATCACTGTCTCACTCACCCTCGTCACTGTATCTCTCACTCATCACTGTCTCACTCACTCTCATCACTGTCGCTGTCTCATTCGCTCTCTCACCCTCATCACTGGTGCTATCTCACTCTCATCACTGTCACTGTCTGTCACTCATCAGTCGCTGTATCATTCGCTCTCTTACTCATCACTGGCGCTGTATCACTTGCTCTTTCACCCTCATCACTCATTCCTGATGAGGTCAACCACAGACATTTTCCCTGCACGATCAAGCCGGTAGCGTGTTACTGAATCACTGCCATTCAACATACGGAGAATATCTCTCCTTCCTCTCTGTCTTTCTGTCATCTTGTCTGTTTAAGACACTCTTAAGGTGCCTTGCACGAATTTGATTCGTGCACTGGTACGCAAATTGCCGTGCAGGAGAGTAAACTCGTTGTAAACTGTTGCAAACTGTTGTAAACTGTGCGCGGTTCGTGCCAGTGCATAAAGACAATTTAGAAGCATTCAAAGTCTCTGTCACACATTAATTATGTGAACTTCACATGAACATTGCGTAAACAATTAAAAACAGAGTGTGAGTATGAGTGACTGCATCAGCGCACCGCATCACAGCACAGCTCATCTGATTGATTAAATGAGATGTTTAATCTATCATAAACTTAAGCTTTTGAGACGTCCTCCTCCCTCCTCTTAACAGTTTGGCACCTTAGGAGCTCTCTTAAGGCCTAAGTTGCTTTGTGAATAACTTTTATATTACCAGGGGAAAATTCCAAGAAATGTCTAAGAATTTGAGGAATTCTAGGATTTTTCATAGACTGAGTCACTAAGAGCTGCTTTTTACCTTAGGGAGCTTCGTGGAAGCTCCTCTCACCTGGATGATGAAGCGTGTGTGGGTGGATGTGACAGGTTAAAGGTAACACGCTGCTGGAAGCTGCAGACTCATCCATTATTAAAGTCCTTTTGCAGGATCTTAATCCTCACCTTCACACCTTCTCTTTAGCTGTGACTTTCACATCTTCTTCTCCTTTATTATTAATTTCATTAACGAGTTAAAAAACACGTGACAGAATGTGTTCTGGTCTGTCAGAAGCAGAATTTTCCACCGAAAAGACAAAATCTGCAGGAAACTGATTAACGAGCTTTATAAATAAACCTGTTGAATGTCACATTTAATTAATGCTGAATGATTGTCGCCTCTGTTTATCATAATCATCAGAACCTGTTTCAGATCACAAACAGCTCTGTGGTACTCTGTAGTACTTTGCAATACACTGTAGTACTCTGCTAGGAACTCACAGATTGGTTCCTCCAGCTTGAGAGTAGGTTTATGTATCATACTGTGCAAGATTTTCAATCATCCTTAAATTTTTCTACATGGTTATTAAAAAGTTTAAGAATTATTATTATGGACGCCATTTCTGTAGCACTTTTCCATCTGATTCTCAAAGCAATTTATAGACGCACACACACAGTCAGTGTGCTCTATGGAAGGCACTCGGCTGCACTTTGGGAGTAAAAACTTCATTCAGGACTTTGCCCAAGGGGCCTTTATGATTTTCCAATCTGACAGAGATTAAAATGAGGATCCTCACATCTGGATGGTCACCTCGCCTACCACATCCTCAGTTCAGCCAACAAGCAGATTTCCATCCCCAACAAACATGCCTTGATGTGCTGTTGAAAGAATTCATGGTTTTTGCAGTGCAAACTCTGTGAGGCATTCAACATGATTAAATATATTAAATACAATGATAAATGTGCTGTTGAATCACGTAATTGTCATCTGTTTGTGCTGATGAGTCGCAGGCCGCGTGCAGTTTAACTTTATGACATTATGATCGCTGAATTGTGCCACAATAACCTCCTTTGTGCCAGCAAGAATTCACAGGACGAGCATTCCGGAGTCACATTTTCTTACGGTTTGTGTAAACAGCGCTTGTTTGTCAGCGCGCAATTCTGCCCATGTTTGCTGCTCAGGCACAATGTCTCATTTCTACCAAAACATAGAAAACAAAACCCTATGGAATAATTCTAAAAATTATGTCCATCAGTCTCAAAGTAAAATAAAACTCCTACAACACAATCTACATTGGGGGGAGAAAACTAAAAATTCTTTAGAGATGAATTATTTGCAGTTATTTTATGCGGATTTTGCCTGGGTGATGAATAAAATTTGTTGGAATTGTGTGCTAAGATTTGAACCAATAACCTATCATGTCTGTGGTGAAAATTTTCAAAATAGGAGATGGGGTTCCTGTGGCGTTTTAAGACGACTAATCAAAACTGTGTGACTTAAACATTACCACTGCAATTGTTTCTGATTTTTTGTTGTTGTTTTCTGAATTACATTTTGTCTAGATCACCTTCTTTTTTCTTTGGTTCCATGTAGCATCTGCTAATAATAATCATTATGCAGAAAACTATTTGTTCTCATCAAAGAAAGTAATTAATTTATTATACGAGTCACAACCAAGCTTGCTTGTGATCTCAAAATAAGCATGTTGAGATTAATGGCAGAAATGTGTTTATTTCACTAATAAAAGTGTAGTATATAAAGTGAATACAAGTTTCAAATAATGTTCATATTGTGGTGTATTCAACTAGTTAGCTTAGTGGGTACACTAACTCAATAGAGTAGCCAAATTAGCATATAGCTTTGAACCTTTTTATGAGTTGAATGTTGAATATGTTGATTTTTTTTTTTTATATTCTGCCCACACTGTTGATAACATTTGGTTTCAATCTAAGTTAGTGACTTTACACACACGGTGTAGTTGTGTTGTTGGTTGTTGTGATTTTCTAAGCTAGGTACATGAGCTCATAAGCATGTTGCAGCCTTTGATGGAACAGTATATTTCATTTATTTCGTAAGCACACCATGTACATAATTATCTTAAGTGTGTTGTGTTGAATTTTTCCGCGTGGCTAATGGTTGGATGTCTTGATGTTAGAAGGCCTCTCATTATTTGTTGTTTGGTCTTTAATACGTTTTTAGATGGTTTGAGTCATTGAACAGCAGTTTTTGGTGCTCCTGAGATTCCGGATCTAAACCCGGGTTCTCTGCATGGTTACATTAGCATGTTAGCCCTCGCTGACTCACCTCTGGCTACTTGTAGATGTTTGCTGATGATTAACTTTTTGTGCTTTGGCTGTGAAACGAGAGGTATCTCTTTGGTCTCTAGTTTGAAATATATTTGACTTCAGTTTAAATACAGATTAAGTTCTGAGTGTATTTGGTTTTTCTTTGCTCCTTTTGTTTGTTTTTGTGTGTAATGACTGGGCGGGGCTGAGTTTGACTGTGCACGGACGGACCCACCGAAAGTCAACAAACGTCTCCAATACGTTCTAAGTTGCAAAATAATGTAAAACACAAAATAATGGATTAGCTTTAATGTAAAAATAAATATAAAGAAAAATGATGCCACATCGGCCAAAATCAATAAGT
The DNA here is from genome assembly GCF_902500255.1 of Thalassophryne amazonica. NCBI lineage: Eukaryota > Metazoa > Chordata > Actinopteri > Batrachoidiformes > Batrachoididae > Thalassophryne > Thalassophryne amazonica. Next base: position 42,160,701 of record NC_047119.1, on the reverse strand, counting down.
GCATGTGGACAAACAAAGGAGATGAGTGAGGGAAGCCACCGAGACAGCCACAGTAACTCTGAGTTCTAAGCGTCAGTGGCTGTAATTGGAGAGCAATGAGCGTGCTAACCACTTTTTCATTCAAAAAGACTGAAATTTTGCCAAAATGCTAGTGAGGCCAAGAGAACTCACTATGCCAGGAAGCTTCCAGCCCCACCCACATAACATTTGTGACTGCCCACTATGTCATAAAAGTAAGAACTCAAGTCAGGCAGGCAGCCAGTCAGCTGCTCAGCTCCTCAGTGAGGGGAGGGGCTTCATGTTGTGCTGTCAGTCTGTCAGTTGGTGGGGTTTAGATGCTGGTCAGCTGTGGTGGATGTCTGTCTTGAATGTTCCTCAGGATCTGACAGCGTTGAGGAGCATCTGAGCGGTAAGAGGCCCAGCCGCCGTTTGTCTGCTTTTCACGAGACTGAGTCACAGCAGGATGTTTGGTCGGTTGTCTGCTGCTTTGTGGAACTGTTTGCTGACTTTTGGAGGCATGTGACAAACTGCAGGCTGGCTGGGAGGCTGGGAGTGTTTGTGTACAGAAGCAGCAGCTAAGAAATGCAGAAACCCAATAACTGGCCGACAGAATGTGATCCCACGCTGTTTCAGCGGCACATGATCTCCACTGCATCCTTCAGGATAATGTAGACTTTGTCTTCTGATCACACCACGTTGACTTCTGAGCAGCTCTTATTTAGGGATGAGCTGTCAGAACATAAGTGTAAAATGTTAAAATCCACATCAGCAAGGTCTGTTGTTGGTTTGTTTTTTACTGTTTAGGAAAATATCTTATGCAAATAATGATGCAAATGGTGGAGAGATGAAACATTTACACAGTCAAATATCTTAGTTCATAAATTGGCTTATTTTGGGAACATTTTTCCACAATTCCACTGCTGCCTGCTTGTGCCAAATACAGCATGTAGTTCTGAATTTTTTTGTGCAACTTTCGGTGGCACCAAATACCAGTGAAATGAGTGTACCTCACAGGACTTAAGCGACCCGCTGTTTTAACTAGCTTAGTGCTGAGTAACTGACTGGTCAACAGAGCACCTCGCATATCAGATGAGTTAACTAACAAGTGAGAAGTTATAATGCAAATTTAAGCTCATGATGGATAAATGCAACAATCATAAAACAACTGTCAAGCAGCCAGGAAATCCAGTGTGACAGAGTATAATTTCAGAAGATTGGAATCCTAGAAACACCATCTTAAAAATGCTACACAACCTTTCTTCTTCCTTGTGTCCATTATAGTAACATTATTGCTAGCCATGTCATTAGCTATAGCACAGTGGACACCTGCATTTAAAAGTGAACTTTGATTTTGGTCTTGATGGGGAAAAACTGAATTATGGTTCCATAATTCTTGAATTTTCACTCTTTGTTGTTGGCATTAGCTTTCCTCCGTCGTGAGCAGTCTGTACTCTTCTATGCTCATTGGCTGCACATTCAAAGTCGGCGCAGATTTTGAGTTTGACGGTGTGCTTTCATAGTGCACGTCACCTTCCTCCATCTAAAACTGTCGCCATGTGCCATATACAGTAAAATTGGAGAAGGCGCATATGTTTCTCTTTGATAACATGATAACTTGAACTCGCGGCACTGCATTCACAAGCTTCTAGATTTTCTCATTATGTGTGAGCGCCACTAATGATCACATACTTTGCCTGACAGCATCGATAGACTTTCTATAACACAAACTAACAGTCTTGTCCCGGAGCCTTTTTTATGTGTTTATTTAAGTCCAAGGAGCGTTTGTTTGTTATTATTAGGACTCTGCTTTCTGAGCTGTGTGGAGCTAAAACTAAAGTCTGTCTTTGTTGAAACAGTTGTTGAAGCTGTACGATTCCTCTAAAGTCACAGATTTTAATCTCTTTTTTTTCTGCAGCAGTGAGTCAGATTTTATCATTTATTTCCGCCCTTCTTGAGTTATGACTGAGCTGATTTCAAGCAAACATTAGACTTGATGTGCATTCAAGTCCAAGTTAACCCTGTTTGTACTGACAGCCTCCTTATGTCCTAAATATGTTGCATTCGGAGGCTCTCGGTGTACGGAAAATAGAGTTAAGATGCAATTTACCACTATGCAAAATTCAGTTGCGTGTTGAGAAAGCACACGTCCACCAGCAACCCAGATCTCACCTCCCCTTGGTGCACTCTACATGTGCTTAAATTGTTTTGATTTGTTATTTTATGTTTTGTTTTCAGGGCTGTTTGTTTGTTTAGCAGTATTGCACAAAAATGACTGAACTGATTTTCTTGAGACTTGGTGGATGGGTGGGATTCAGGCCAAGGAGGACACCAGTAGCTTTTGGAACAGATCAGATTAACGGCAGATCCAGGACCTTTTTTTTTCCTACTTTGAAGTATTTATATGTAAATTGTTAAACCGCAACGAGTCATTCCAAAAGTGCTTCAACAGTAAGACTTCAGAAAGAATGAAAGACAACAAAATGACACGTTTTATAGTCGAAATTCGACCCTCGATATTAAAAAAAAAAAAAAGTGCTGCAGAGTGACAGCGGAGATTTTTATCCTTTTTTTATCTTTCTTTCTTTGCTGGGAGTCCGATGCTGCTGAACACTGAGCAGATTGATAATTTCAGTGCAGTCGTCACACTTTTACGGCTGCCTCAGTCTTAACCAGTGTTGGGCACAGCTAACCAAAAATTTAGCTTCGATAACCAGTAATCTGATAACTGAAAAGTTATCTTTTATGACGCTAAACCAATAAACTGCTAAAAAAATGTATCTTTATTACAGATAACCGATAACTTTTAGTACTGATTCGGACACGGCCACATCAGACTACACTTCTGATAAGCCAGTTTCACTTTAAGCGCCTCAGGGGCTGCTGGGTAAATTCAAGGATCACAAACACAAAAAGAACGCATGAAAAATGATTGAATAAAAAAATAAAACTCCAAACCCAGTCATCATTTTTCAAAAGCAGTAAAACACAGTATTAGAAGTCGCAGATTATCTCGGTATTATATAAACCATCATTTATGAACTAAAAGCTGCTGCTTTTTTTCCACACGCTTTGAACCCTGTGGCTTAAACAACTGAAATATGTGGGTGATTCTTTAACTACGGGCACTATTGGCCTTGTAAATGTAATTTCCACCACACCATTGCCTTATAATATAAAGTGCCTTGGGGCAACTGTTTGTTGTCATTTGGTGCTATGTACATGTGCTCTGATGTTACTGTTTATCTCCATAGAAACTACCCACACAATCTTTCATACAAACTTTTTAAAGGGACATTATTGTTGTGGTGGAAATTACGGCAATAGTGTGGGACAACTACATTTTGTTTAAAAAATCACAACAGTTGTATGACATTGAATACCCCAATTATGTTTTGATTATTTTACTGATATTTTATTCAGAGATATTTTAAAACAGAAAAAACGTTTGTTTACTATTCATTTTATCATTGAAGATCATAAGTCTGGGTGTGGGACAAGCACAAAATGGCAATTTTTGCATATAATGATGCTGAAAAAAGGTGAAAAAGTCATCATAGACTACTAGGACAAATTTCTCAAACACTTTCATTGTAAAGATAACTATAAAAATGTGAAATTTCCCCTTTTTTCTTTTTTTCATAAAATATGATCAAGGGACATAAAAGTGCCCGTAGTCTAAGAATCACCCATGTCCATTAATGCATTGATTGGCAGAGTAAAGACATGTAGTAAATATAAATTCTTACCTTTTCGTTTCAGTGGGATTCATTAAATTCTGAAGAAATAATCCACATAAAGCGTCCTGATTATCCAAAACGGTGTCTAAGAAAAGTCCCTCTGTAACACAGCTGCGCTGTGAGATCTCCTCTCTCCCAGTCTTGGCGATTAAATTATGCCACAAAGAAATAAATAATGTTAAAATTAGTCTGTTTTGTTTCTGCTTTGAGCGGACGCTAACACTCACCGCAACATCCAAATTGAATCTGAACTATACTACCCACAATGCTCCCTGTGTCGACCGGCCAATCACGTTTTGCACTTAATGATGATGTCATCAGCAAGCGACAACCACAAACACACAACAGACGGACTAAAATGTTTGATTTTAGAGTTTACAAACATTTTTGACAGTTAAGCTTTGCTCACTTTACCAGCAAAAAAAAAAAAAAAAAAAATGGTAGCGGACTGAAAGTTATTGGAACTAAATTATCGGAAGATAATTGGTCCGCTGATGGTTTTAAAAAGTTATCTTAAAAACTAATCTGCTAGCAAAACATTAATTTCAATAATTATGGTTATCGGATTAGCTGGCCTGTGCCCACCACTGGTCTTAACTAGAGGATTACCCGCCCCAGCCCAGGTTTGATTCAGAGACTGAAATGAAAACTTCATCAACAAAGCTATACATCACCTCCCACCTATCCTAGATTCCAGGGAAACTGTTAGGTGCGACTAAAGCTGCCTCAAGAAGAAACAGCAGTTATTATTACCACCACTACTACTACAACAACTGAAGTGCCCAAAAGCCTATGCTACATGCTACTTTCTGTATGTCAAAGTATATGCGTGCCTTGTTTGGCTCAGTTTCGAGGTGTCATTTGAACAGAAGAGGGGACACACACACACATACTCTTACTATAGATTAATCAAGTCTGCAGCGCTAATTTGGCTATACACAGATTTGGGTGGGAAACCGCCTCCTCCATCCCAAACTGACCGTCTGTACAGATGCCCGCCCACCTCCTGCTGAGGGAGTCAGGATAGACCAAGGAAACCCCACACACACATTGCCCATAAATACCACACAAAGCCCGGGTTCAGGAGGCAGAATGTAGCATCTCGCTATGATGCATCAAAACTACAATGATGGGAAGACAAGCTGATTTTTGGCATCACTGAATGACTAACTTAGTGCTTTGATAATTATACCAGAAGAACCAGTAGAGGCCAAGTGGGAACAAGTCCAAGCAACACTTATTCAGACGTGCAGAGAGGAACCAGGAAGAGGGTGAACAAAACGAGGCTATCTGCTAACACCATCTCTGAGACTGAAGAGAGGAAACCCAGTCATTCTGCAACCCACACCCAGAAGAAAGCCCAGAAAAAAACAAGGAAGTACAGAAGTCAGCAAGAAATGATGGACAGCAGGCCCAAGCAGCTGCAGATGAGCTGAGAACCTAAAGAACTATCAGGTTCTTTAGGTTCAACAAGCCAGTGCGGAAACAAGATCAAAAACCATCCCAAAGAACAACTCAAAAGATGGAGAGAACATTTTAGCAACCTTCTCAAAGGCAATAATACCAACGCTCCAACAGAGATAGAAGAAGGTGAAGAACTGGTCTGGTTGTAAGGTCAGGCACAAAACATGGTTCCTGAAAGTCCTGCAGCCTCAAACTCAACACGTGGCCCCTCCAGTTAAAAACCATCTTGTCTTGGTAGCTTTTGCTCAGAATCTGGCTTCTCCGATTAAGAAACTGTAAAGGCGCTGTGCGCGGGGAGCAGGTTAACAGAAAAGACACAGAAGCGTTGCTTCATATTTTGCCTTCTTTCCCACAATCCCTCGCTGGTGCCTGAGTAGCCCTGTGGCGTCTCTGAAAACCTGAAAAGGTTTTCGAGGGCGTCGCCACAGTCCGGATCATCACAGCTCAATGTCCAGCCATGTTTGGGATTATTGATTGTCGGAGAATGATCAGTAAAGTCAGCAAAGGCCTTCAGCAACAGAAAAACAAATCAGCCGTCTAATGTGATTCAGATGATTTGCCTGATTGAATGGGGGATGACTAATTCCTGGTGACCTTTTCCCATTGATCATTGTCAGTGTGGACCAGGTTTAATCAGCTGTCTGGAATCATTTTAGGAATGACCTTCAAACAGTGCACGAAATGCAGTGATGGACTGAATCGATTGATTGAGCTTTTCAAATTTAAGGATTTGTTCCTTTTTCATTCTCATAAAAACAGTCTTTACTGTTTTTAAGTTGTTCTACACTAAGGACAGTAAAATAACTATGCTTTTAAACACATTCAGAGATGTTTTAAATTGTTTAAACCAATAATTCTTATGACCCAAGACCAAAATATGGCCATCAGGCATTGCAAAGATTTTGCGCTTGTCTGTCTGTGCTCAGCTTGAGTCCAGTCCTATTACTGCCAGAGTCTTCAAATTCACAGGGAACATTGTTAGGACACAGACCTTGGACAAGTTCGAAGAAGGCTAACCTTGGCATATTTTAAGTGGTCAAAGGCCACATTCTGTTTCCTGTTTTTATACTTATACGGTCAAGGTTATTTTACCATTTCATTATATTTTTTGGCTGTTGTTAAACTGCTTCAAACAAACAGCAAAATTATTGTAAATCTTTATGGCCGAGCAGTTAAGTACAATTCCTGATTCAAGTCCACCCTTGATTCATATTGAATCATTTAAGTGACGTTTCTGTCAAGTCGAAAACTTCAGATTGTTTATATTTACTTACTGCTTTAATCCAAATAATACATCAGTAATCATTTCAGCAGATCTGCAGCATTCTAATCAGCACTGCAATGTGGAAGATGTTCAAAAAGGTGATGAAAAATCAGTACCAGTGTTTTGTTTTTTTTTCCTGCTTTGCTGACCTCCGCATGCAAGTCAAACACCTGTTAAAACTTAAGTAATTTTCACATAAAGACCACTTAGTGGACATGGCAACACAGTATAAAATGTGATGCTGTTGTGTGAGCCAGCGGATGTTTGTGGCTGCTTGTATAAGTCTTAATAATCATTAATTAAACAGAGCCACAGATTTGTTCAACTAAATCTTTGATTTATGAAGTTTTTCATCCAAGTTTCAGCTTTCAAGCAGCAGATTCTGAAATTAAAATAGACAATCAAATATGATAATTGTTAAAGAGGTCATAAAGTGAAAAAAAAACAGTTTTTATTGTTCTTCTACATTTTGACATGTTTTGAGGTTTAATATTAAATATCTCCAAAGTCCCACATTTCTTAGTGTTTTCACAGATATTCTCCTACTGTAGCATCATTCAGGCTGGACACAGCTTGTTTGAACAAAAGAACCTTGATATTCATTCCTTCATTCATTATCTGTTGCTTATCAGGTGTCACTGAACCGAACGGTCCCCCTTAAAATCGGTCCCCCTGATGACGTGGTTCACGGATATTACCTCGTTTCTGCTTCAAACTGTACTCCAGTCATCATCTATCTCAGCGACAGATATCTGAAGCTTTAGTACAACAATGATTTCTACATAAATTCATCATTATGTCATCATAAAAGACGGAGGAAGCGATCAGAGCGCCGCAGCTACACAAGCTGCTAGCTGATGCATTCACTGCGCGTCGGTCATTTCAATGCGTCATGGAATTTCGTCGAGTTTCTGCTTAAAACTGACTTAGAATTATTAAGAGGTTTTACCTTTATCATCTGATGGTTAATATCCATTAATCCATTTGATTGCTTTGGGTGAAGAGACTCCGTCTCAGACGTGCTGCTGTGGTCCGAAATGATGCATGCGCAGATGCACAAGGTGAACCTATTTTTTAGGGACGGATCGTTCGGTCTGCGACACCAGGTCTGGGTCACACATATGTGAAATCAAGTTGTTACATCACACAGCAACCTCACTGTAATTGAGGCGATAAATATTAAAGTACACTTTGTGGCGCAGCAGTGAATTATCACACTGGATTCAAGATGTGGTAAAACATGGTGGTTGATTATAATTATGATACCCTTATTTGTTTACATTTTAATTTGTTGTTTTGATTTCGTGTAAAGTGGTAAATGTGTTTGTGAATTAAGTCGTATTACTGAATGCTACTTTTGGCACAGGTTTTACAGATGTGATTGCTTGTTTTTGCTTCTTGATCTGGCAACATGATGCTGCAATGATGCATCTCATTAGGTCAGTCAAGTTATTCAGTTTAAGGCTCCAACCCACCATTAATTGCAAAATGTTTCATTGGTCTTCTCCTCTGATATACCCCAAGAATAACATCTGGAGAACAGTAGAAGGAGTGGAAGGGCCCAGATATGCTAGTTTATGTCAATTAGGCACGAATATCAAAGGAACGAGTCAGACAAGTGGAAATCCTGTATCTGTCCTTCAAAAGGACTGAAATGCTATCCAGATTCACCTGTAGGTTGGTAGAAATACTAGAAACTGAAATGGGTGCCCTTTTGGATAGTTAGCTAATTATGCTGCCTCAGTGATTCCGAATTCAGGAAATATGCCAAAATCTTTTGACTGGCCCAGGTCCTGGACATGATGTTCATGTCAGGTGTTCGAACGAGATTGAGGCACAGGTTTTGCCACCAACTTCAGGTGCAGCAAAGTACCACTCACTACATGTCTTCAATAAAATATCTGAATGGAAATGAGAAAGCCTAAATGTCTAAAAAAGAATGGCAAGTTAATTCCAGTACAAACAGACCTGCCTCCAGCTCCTGAACGCCTACTCGAAATTATTCACTGTAACTAAAAAAACGAATGCAGTACTTTAAAATGCACTTGTAGCAGTCATGGCCTTGAGCGTACATTTGCTTGTGGAGACTGCAAAGGTTCTAGCTGCTCCAGTGCAATGGACCAGAAGTTGTGACTGAAGTTGATGAATGTACAATTGCAGAGCTTCAAAAGGTGTTTCGGTGACTTTGGAATCATCTCGCTCCGAGTTTTGTCTTATCTGGTACGAGGCACATTTTGTTAAAGCCATATTTGTATAATTACAACCTCTTTAGGATTCTTACATGTGTTATTTGAAGACCTGAATTTGACACTAATCTCATATGTATTTGAAGTTCTAAGCGTTATGGTAAAATAGGTGTTCTTTTCAATAATGGTGATAGTTAATTAGCTTAATTATGATTATGTTATTAGATGATTATCCAAAAGGACACTCGATTTCAGTTTCTCGTATTTCTAGCAACACTACAGGTGAATTTGGAGAGTATTTCTGCTTAGTTGAATCACAGGAATAGAGCTTCTCTATATATTTAATACTACACTGAAAGAAAAAAAAAAAAACACTTCCCAGATTTTGCCAGCAGCAGTAGCAGCAAACCAGCTGCTCATTACCTGATCAGCCACCGGCACTGATTTGGAGCACCTGAAAAAGAACGGAATCTTCAGGCATTCAAACAAACAGACTTCAGAGGGAAGCAACAAGTTCACTCATGGTTCAGTCCAAAGACACCAATGGTCAGTGAAATATTTGATGTTTGAATGTTGCTTAATATGTTCAATTTCATGTTTAACTGCTGTCTAGATTGGTTGGTTAAGGAACACATTGTAGCATTGATTTCATTGACTTTTGGTGAATGAGCTGCACCACGATATTTAATTTGGAGTGGAAAAATGTTAAAATTATGTTTAAACTCTACTGAAAATGTGGAGAATTCATGAAATTAAATGTTGAAGAGCTGATCTCCAACTTGTAGATCATCTATTTTTTTCTTAAGATTTTTCTTTATTTCAATTTAAAAGGCTTAAGTGGTTAATTTAATTAATGCATGTTTAACGTAATCATGATGTTGAATTATTAATTAAAAAATGTTCAAAATGTTAACTTTGTTTTCTCTGTCTTTAAAGGTTTACAACCTTTTTTACTGTACTAACTAGTCAACTGATGAAGAAAACCGAGTCTGAGGAGTCACAGAACAAAAGTTGGAAGGAAAAATAAATTTGATTGAGTTGGAAATTTGAGTTGTTCTTGTATCCTTTGGGGTTAAATAAGAGGACTTGACAGTTGTAAACCATGGAGAGCAGCCTGGACCCGAGGATAAACGGCTTCAGATCCAGAAATAACCTGTTGACACAGAGGAAGTCAAGATGGCAGAAGATGTCCTGGGGAAATCGGTCAAGCAGCTCAAAAGGAGACGCCCACTGAAAAAAAGCAGCTTAATCACACAAGCCAACTTAATTTCAAGAGGAGAAGCACCATGCTTGAGAATAAAGAGACTAAAAGAGGTCATCTAAGCAATGTCAACATGGGCAAGATGGGTCTCTGTGGAATCAAAGGATGAATTGGATGGAGGATTTAAGAACATCCAACTACAGGCTTGAACTAAGGAACACGGAATTTATGACTGCACGGATGATTGCTGAGCAAGGTATAGGAGGGAAACTACTACCCCAACCGACAACACCCACACCAATAGTGAGAATCAAGCCAACCACTCTATGTATATTCAGTGGAAGTAAGAGAGAATATCACCAATGGAGGAAAGACTGGGAAAATCTGCAAAAAGGGGGCCATCCGGATCAATTAAAGTTAAGAAAATTCAACTCTTGGAATATACAATTACCAGAGTCAACATCAGGGACAGACCTGCTGGTTGCATTGCTCAGTTGGCTATGAGGGAAATGGCAAGCCTGTCCAACTTTGCTCATTTGGAGAGTGAACGTAGAGTCACTTGAAGAGGACAATTATGTGGACCTTCTAACCTCCCACAATGACCTAAAGAGACTTGACAGAATCACAGAAAGAGTTGAAGAGATCTTGAGAGATGGCGGTTTTGTACTCAAACAGTGGGTCCGGTCAGGGCAAAGTGGGAAGCAAGGAATGAAGATGGAGGTCCTACAAAAGAAACAAGGTAAAACCTTAATTCTTATAAATCAAATGAGGGAGAAGACAACAGAGCCATATACATTGGCTACCCAATGGATGAAAACAAGCTCTATATATTAACCTCAGTTAACTTTTCCAAAAGGAAGAAGAAATGAGATTTGGAAAAGATCTTGTCAAAGAGGAGGTCAGACTTGAAACACCTAACCCACTGACTAGGAGGGCTCTCTTAAGCCAAGTAGCTGGGCTGTATGACCCAATTGGCCAAGTTGCACCTGCCAAACAGAAGGGAGCAATTCTTGTCAGAAAAGTGTTCCAAGAGGGAGGGTGTGGTAAACTAACCCAAGAATCCTGGGACCAACCTCTGTCAGAAAACCTCAGAAGAAGAAGCCATACAACTATTCAAAAATTTTGTGCACCTTGGACAGGTGAAATTCCACAGGAGCCTCACACTGGCTCACTGGAAAGGAAAACCTTGGGGCATCACATTATCTGATGGAAGTGATAAAGCCTATGGAGCTGTGATGTACTTAAGATGGGAGACAAGTCAAGGCCCTGAAGTTCGATTCGTGGAATCAAAAGCCAGTGACACCCCGGGATCAGAAGGGAGAAGCTGTAAAAGCTGAGATCTGTGGTGTGGGCTTTGCAGCCAGGATACAGAAGTATGTGGAAAAGCACATTCGAATGAAGCTCGAGAGATGATTACATCTACTTGAAAGTCAGATGGTCCTGGGGGCCATTCAAAGAGACAGTTATGGGTATAAAGCCTTCTTTGCAAATAAAGTGGGTGAAATCCAGAAAGCTGGACCAGTGCAAGACTGGTGATGGATCTGAACATAGCTGACATCATAACATGAGGGGGCACTCCTGAAGATTTGCAGGAAAATTCCACATGGAGTTCCTGAAGTGGCCGGTGGAGGAGTGCCCTATGAAATCACTGCAGAGGTTGCAGTTCATGCCAAAGAGTGTGTAAACAAATTTCAGAAGAAGGCAATCTCAGGTGCATCAACAGAGCTCAAGCAAGGTGCCAACAGAAAGAAGACCCACATCGAATCTCATAGTCTATTGATTATTCTGGCGATTAATCGAGTAATTGGATAAAAATTAGTTTTGCGTCTTTTAAACTCAATAATCCCGGGCTCTCGCTAGCAGTGGCACAATGGCGCTGGCCATCACGCAGATTGTGAAATTTAGTGTATCACTTTCTGTTTCCTGGGTAATTATTCAGCCCTCCCCTGATACCGAAGCGTAAGCGCAAGTGGTCGGTTGTAATCCTCAGTCAGTAAGGCTGTACATGAAGTGTGAGCACGCAGTGCGACGATTTAACCAAACTGACCCAGACTGGCTCCAATATTTACCCAAACTGACTCCAAATATGACTAAATTAAGTACTTTTATTTGTTTTCGGAAATGCGCTCCATTTACAAAACAGTACATGAAGCGCTTTCTCTCCCTCCTTCCCTCTGTCTCACTGTTTCTTTAAAATGCTGAAACAATAAACAAGGGATGTTTAAGTACATTTGTGAGTACTGGCAACTTTTGGGGGGGTTTAGGGTTACAACGGAGGGGGAGACATACAACGAGACTCTGAACTTTAAGATCTGACAAGGCAGCAGTGCATCCCGCTGTATGTCTGCTGTTGAACAACTGACTGCGGTTCACTTTAATTGAGGCACTTTTCTTTTCATGGCTACCAACCTTGCAAATGGAGACCATTGCTGCAAGAACTCAAAGCAGGAAAGACTGTGTCGAGTACATCACCCCAAACCCTCTGCTTTTAGGATGTGCCAATCCAAAGGGAGACCCTGGACACTTCCAGTTTAATAGTACCCATACAAAACACTTCAAATATTCAAGATGAGGTAAGCAAATTTTGGAAGAAGTGGAGCCAATTGCCTGGACCTAATGTGTTCATAAGGAACAAATGGCACAGCAAAAAGCGAAATGTTGCTGTTGGAGATGTGGTCTGGTTGGCTGACCAAAACGCCTTCAGAGGACAATACAAGCTGGCTCGAGTGGTCAGTGTCAGTGCTGAGAGCAAAGGCATTGTAAGAGTCGTGCATGTGAAAACGTTTCTCAGCTATCCTGTCCCCATCACAAAGCAAATGGCAAAGGAGGCCCTGCAAGAGCAAACAGTGCAAGAACCAAGAGGTTTCAAACCAAAATCCCTGCCACAGTTCTTCACGGAGATGTTAGACGCCTTGTCATTCTACTTCCCACTGAAGAACAACTAGAGGTGTGAAGGACTTGTGTGTCCTCTCTGGGTTTGAAATAACAGGAGCTCAAGTGGGAGGTGTTGAGCTGAATCACAGGAATAGAGCTTTTCCCTGTATTTAATACTACTCTGCTAAAAAAAAAAAAAAAAAAGACTCTTCCCAGAGTGTACTAACAGCAGCAAACCAGCTGCTCATTACCTGATCAGTCACGGGCACTGATTTGGAGCACCTGAAAGGAATGGATATCTACAGGCATTCAAACAAACAGACTTCAAAGGGAAGCAACAAGTTCAATCATGGGTTCAGTCCAAAGACGCCAATGATCAGTGAAATATTTGATTTACATTCATGTTGTTTAATATGTTCAATTTCATGTTTAACTGCTGTCTAGATTGGGTGGTTAAGGTCATCATCATCATCATCATCTATTTTATTTGAGCAGAGGATAAGAAATACAGAAAAACAGAAAAAAAAAAACAGAAAACAATTTTAACAATAACATAAAAAACAAAAAAACTGAATTTACTATTAACTCAGAACATTGAATCTGCTCAAAAAGGAGTGGGAGGAAGAAAACTTATTTAATCCCACCCCTTTATTCAAATTTAACATAAAGTGCATAGCTGCTTCCCGTCAATTAGATAGAAAATTAAGAAAATAATACATTTAAATACTTGTAAATTCCCACAATAGATACCAACAGCAGCAAGAAAACAATACCATATAATAAACAAGCGACAAGCACATACCAACAATAGTAAGAAATCAACGATACCAGTTACGGCAAAGAAAACAAACATATGATGCTCATACCAACAATGGTAAGAAAACAACAATACCAATTACGGTAAGAAAGCAAACATATAAAAAACATACAATAATGATAAGAGACAACAATACCAATTATGATAAAGAACCAAACATATGAAGGAAAGAAACATATAATGCACAAACCAACAATTGTGATACAGAGTCATGAGCCATGAATGTAAAATGGCTTTTATTGTTAAGTCTCAATCATTCTATACCGATCCCAGACCCTCTGTTTATAATGTGACTTGAATTCATGAATGTTTTGGCATGCTGAGTCTGACGTCCAAACCATTCCATAACTTTGCTCCACATACAGACACACAAAAAATTTTCCGAGTGGTTCTAACTTTTAATAATGTGAATTTGGCAAAACCTCTAAGATTATGAACACACTCTTTAACTGAGAAGAACTTTAGAATGTTACTTGCAGTGATTTGTTAAATACCTTAAATAAAATCTGTAATGTAGAATATTTTACAAGATCATGAAATGTAAGCAATTTTGATTGCATAAAAAGATTATGGCTATGTTCTAAAAATCCAACTTTATATATGATCCTTATTGCTCGTTTTTGTAGTATAAATAGTGGTTGTGTTGAACATTGATAGTTGTTACCCCACACTTCAACACAATATGTTAAGTATGGGAGAACTAAGGAACAGTATAATGTACGGAGTGCATTATGATCAAGAAATTGCTTTACCCTTATTCATAATAGAGAGGCTTTTGAAATTTTCATTTTTATGTGTCTGATGTGGGCTTTCCATGTTAATTACTGTCTATTATTACTCCTAAAAATGTGTTTTCAGCTGAGTTTTCAATTTGGACACTGTCTATACATATTTGTAATTTAGATTTAACCTTATAATTACCAAATATCATTGCTTTTGTTTTATTTAAATTTAATGATAATTTGTTACTGTCCATCCATTTTTTTATTTTACTTAGTTCATCATTTACAGTATTTATAAGTTCATTGTAATTGTCACTACTGTAGAATATATTTGTATCATCAGCGAATATATTAGTTTCAGTGATCTAGATGCATTAAAAATGTCATTAATATACATATTAAACAATTTGGGACCCAACACTGCCCCCTGGGGGACACCACAAGCAATGCCAAGACATTCAGATTTGTAATTTCCCATTTCCACGTATTGGACCCTATCTGTAAGATAACTTTTTATCCAATTTCCTGCAACTCCTCTGATACCATAATTCTCTAATTTGTTGATAAAATTGAATGGTTAATTGTATCAAATGCTTTTTTAAGATCAATGAATATTCCAACAGCAGATCTTTTTCTGTCCAATGCATTTAGTAATTTCTTCTATTGCCTCAATAACAGCCATTGAAGTGGTTCTTTTCTTTCTAAAGCATATTGACCTTCGTTTTATTAACTGATATTTTTCTATAATTTTTCCAAACGAGAGTCAAACAATTTTTCTAGGATTTTTGAAAACTGTGGGAGTAAAGAAATTGGTCTATAATTGGTAAAAATATGTTTGTTGTCATTTTTGTACAGTGGTGTAATTTTTGCAATTTTCATTTTTTCCGGAACACATCCAGTTTGGGAATGACAAATTACAGATATAGGTCAGAGGTTTGGAAATGGTTGTTGACTTTTTTGACTAATACCATGTCCTATATCGTGACAGTCTGTAGACAGTTGTTGTCTGCATTTATTAACAATGTCTTTTATTTCCTGTTCATTTGTTGCTGAAAGAAAAATTGAATTTATGTTTCTTTTATAGTTTCATTAGACTGCTGAATTCCTGGATTTGGGATTTTCAGCTGCCAAATCAGGGCCAACATGTACAAAAAATTTATTAAAACCATTCACTATATTATCATGGTGTAATCATGAACATTTTTATCAATAAAATAATCTGGATATCTGTATTGAAGATCCTGGTTTAATTAGGTGGTTCAAAATGTTCCAAGTTTCTTCTTTGATGTTGTTTTTATTTTTTGTAAATTTCATCATAGTACAACTTTTACTTATTCGGATGACTTCTGTTAATTTGTTTTATATACTTTATATCTTATTTCAGCTTCTACTTTTGTTTTTGAATTATAAATTTTTTATAAAGGGCTTGTTTTTTTTTGCAGGCTTTAAGTATTCCTTAGTTAGCCAAGGACATTTATTGTATCTTTTATTTTTATAGTATTCTTTAAGGGGACAATTTTTTTATACAACGTGCAGAAAATATCTATAAAATTGCTATAATGCACCATCTACATCTGACTCACTGTAGACTGTACTCCAGTCTTGTATACTTAAACTGCGGTTGAAGGCAGTTTGTTTCTTCGTTCTTATTCGTTTATGGACTACTTCTCTGTCATGATTAGTTTTTTTAAGGTCACAGTCATAAACAATAAAAACAGGTAAGTGATCAGTGATATCACATATGAACAGGCCACTTTAACTTGATTTTCAATAATATTCGTAAAGATATTATCGATTATTGTGGCACTGTGAGATGTTATTCTACTTGGTTTTGTAATTGCTGGATAAAGGGACATACTATACATTGTCGTCAGAAAAAGCATCTATTGATTTCAGTTTTTCAGGATTCAAAAGATCTATATTAAAATCCCCACAGACAAATATATTTTAGTACTTATTTCCGAGAACATTTTTTCCATTTGTTCATTAAAATGTCAATACTTGAACCAGGTGACCGATATACACAACTTACAATAATATTTTTCCTCTTTTTGTTGTCTATTTCGACTGTCAGACATTCCATTACTCCATCTATTGTTACTGACATACTTTCTACAACCGTAAACTGAATTGTTTTATGAATATATAATGCAACACCACCTCCTGTTTGTATTTCCTGTTTACATAATGCAACTCATAATCTTCTAAATCAAAATCAATACCTTTTTCCTTTTGCAACCAGGATTCTGATATGGCAATAATACTAAATGGTGATATAAACTGTTGCAAATATTCCTTTATAGAGTTAAATTAGTGTACAAACTTCGCTGTTGAAATGTATGATTGACAATTTGTCGTCCGAAGTCGTAACATTGTATACTGGTCTTGTGTATAGTAAATCACAGTTCATATTTATTGGAAACAAGAAGGTTGTTGACCGGGTCAGTTTCATTTTCCCTGATCTTGTGTGTTGTGCTCAGTATATTTAAATGTTTCCAGTTCCTTTTGTTTAAATTGTAAGATTCTCTGTAACAAATCTGTATCTTTATTGTCTTTGGTGTGAATATGTTTGTTGTAATGTTCATGGTGGTGTATAGAGTCTCACATTGTTACCTTTATCTTTCAGTTATATTGTCAAGCTCTTCTATATTTCTCACCACCATAAACTTTTGCTTCTTCTGGTGTACCATTCAGTTTGATGAGAATCCTACAATTTGTTACCCACGTTTGCTGAATTCTTTGCTGTTTCTTTAGGTTTCTTGCTTTCTTGGCTATATCTGCATTCTTTTTGGTTAAGTGATCATTCATGAATACATTTGTTCCTTTTAGTTTGAATCTTTGCTTCAAGAGTGCCCTTTTGTTTCTTCTGTTGGCAAATCTTACGATGACGGTTGGCCTCTCTCCGGTTTGTCTCAGTGTGTGACACGCCTCAATGTGCTCCAGGTCCAACTCTATCCCTCTACTCTGGAGGTAGGATGCCACCTGTTGCTCCACAGAGAGCGTCTCCTGCTCACTGGGCTCCTCACCACCACCAACAACCGCACGCGCGTACGAGCGCGGCTTAATTTGGATTCCTGAGATGACCACATCGTTCATACGAGAAATGTTGCTCCAGTTCCTCCACTCGCTGCTCCAGCTCTGTGATGCTCCGGTTTTTCTCCTCATTCTGGAGGCGCAGCTGTTTAAAACTCCTCCAAAAGTTCCAAGAGCTGTGGTCTGCCTGCGTTTTGACAGCAGACACATCCTCAGCCAGGGAGTCAAGTGACTCTTTCAAGTCTCCGTAGTTCAATTTGGACGGCATCTTGTTATAACTCCAACCTTACTTCAAGACAATTCCTCTTGTATTTCCTCACAGGGTTTGGCATCCTGCTCAGTCCTGTCTCTGCCGGGTTTTTATGGCTGTTAGTGCGCTTCAGTCACTTTCCCAGCCGGTATTAACTTTGGACACTTGACTTGGACACTTGACTTGGCTAACTAGCGTGTAGGGCCCCGTTAGCTCGCAGTTAACCCTCGGCTCCACATCCTTCCTCCTTCCCTCCGGGCTTCTTCTCAAACTGCCTCTACAAAGAAGCTGCGACTCTGCTTAGAAACTGGTCCTCTGCTTAGAAGACTGGTCCCATCTGTGTTGCATGGCATCGACCAACTTCTGGCACCAAACAAAATGCAAATCGAAGCCGTCTTCCACGCTAAATGCTGGTAACATGGAAGCAAACGTAGTACTACACACTCCTGAACAGGCGGTGGCAGCACTTTCAAGGTTATTGCAGTATTGATTTCATTGACTTTTGATGAACCATAGGATATTTAATTTGGAGTGGGAATAATGTTAAAAAAATTATGTTAAAGGTTAAAACTCTACTGTGTGGGGAATTCATGAAATGAAATGTTTAAGAGCTGATCTATAAACTTGTAGATCAGCTATTATTTTTCTTTATTTTCAATTTCAATTTATTTTCATTTATATAGTACCAAATCACAACAAAGCTGGCCGCAAGATGCTTCACACAGGTAAGGTCTAACCTTACCAACCCCCAGAGCAAGCACACAGACAACAGTGGTAAGGAAAAACTCCCTCTCAGAAGAAAACCTCAAGCAGACCAGACTCAAAAGGGTGACCCTCTGCTTGGGGCCATGCTACCGACACGAATTATAAAACAGTTCACAAAACAAATATACAGGAAATGTTGCCGGTGCACAGGACAAGAGGGTTTTCAGAAACAGACACCACACCCATCTCTGGATGGAGCTGCACCTCAAACAGAGAGAAAAAACAAATCAGGCATCAGAAAGACAACAAATACAGTATAATTTGTCAGCATTAAACAACAAGAAAAACAGAAGAAATACTAAGCTGATTGCCAGCCACTAGCTCTAAGCTTCACTAAAAGATCCAGAATTTAGATAAAGTTGAGGCCGCGGCACACCACTCCGTTTCCTAATAAATGAATTTAAAAGAGTAGAAAGCATAGTAACATACTGTGCCAGTATGCTAGCCATATGAGGGTGATTCTTTAACTACGGGCACTATTGGCCTTGTAAATGTAATTTCCACCACACCATTGCCTTACAATATAAAGCGCCTTGGGGCAACTGTTTGTTGTGATTTGGCGCTATATACATGTGCTCTGATGTCACTGTTTATCTCCATAGAAACTACCCAAACAATCTTTCATACAAACTAGGGACATTACAGTGTTGTGGTGGAAATTACGGCAATAGTGTGGGACAACCTACATTTTGTTTAAAAAAAAATCACAACAGTTGTATGACATTGATACCCCAATTATGTTTTGATTATTTTACTGATATTTTATCAGAGATTATTTTAAAACATTAGAAAAAACATTCTTTACCATTCACTTTTATCATTGAAGATCAAAAGTCTGGGTGTGGGACACGCACAAAACGGCAATATTTGCATATAATGATGCCTGAAAAAAGGTGAAAAAGTCATCATAGACTACTAGAACAAATTTCTTAACACACTTTCATTGTAAAGATAACTATAAAAGTGTGAAATTTCCTCTTTTTTCTGTTTTTCATACAAATGAGTGCATCTTAAGTCTGGACTTGAAAGTCTCCACAGAATCTGTTTATTGATGCAGGGAGATCATTCACAGAACAGGGGCACCATAAGAGAAAGCTCTATGACCCGCAGACGTCCTATTCACCCTAGGGACACAAAGTAGTCCTGCACCCTGAAAACGCAATGCCTGGGCCGGTACATAAGGTTTAATTAGGTCAGGTAGGTAGGGAGGTGCCAGTCTGTGACATTTATAGGCTAGTACCAGAACCTTGAAATCTGATCTCACTGGGGTAGGAAGCCAGTGAAGAGATGCCAAAATGGGTGTAATATGGTCAAAGTTTCTGCTTCGTGTCAAAAGTCTGGCAGTAGCATTTGAATTCATGGAGACTCCTAATGCTGGACTGCGGTAAACCACAAAATAGAACATTGCAGTAGGGGAAACCAGGGCACAGTGAATCAGTAGCTATATCTGCAAAACTACATATATATTTGCAGCAGTATGCTATATTTTATGCATATGACACCCCCCTTATAATTAGTGTTTGTTTTTTGGATACATTAAGGGTAAAACTAAGTGGCAAGTGAAGTTGTTTTTTCCAATCAAAAGTAAATATTGTAGATGTATTATTGTATTGTACAGAAGAAAGGTGGCCCAAAAATTATTAGTTATAAACTACCCTGTCCAACTGATAGTACGTGTTTGTCTTCTCCAGACTATCAGCTATTTGATAATATGACTGGTGTGTCACATGTACCTGGGGCACAGTGAATCAGTCTAGAAAGTGATTACTAGCCCCAGTATCAAGTGGATGACAATATTACAAAGCTTATACATTTATTTTTACATGAATTATTTCTATAATTTGTGTATTTAAACAACTGTTTTCACATTTGAACAGAAATTATGACAGTTGTACTTATAATAGTTTCTAAAGGGCTTATATCACTATATAAGACAATCACACATTACATAGCTGGTTTGCTGGATTATAGTTTGTATATGCATCAGCATATATATTTAAGAATTTTTAAGAAATCTTTATAATCGTGTTATATATATATATATATATATATATATACATATATATATTCTAATTTGCTTCACTGTGCTCCGTGAATTAGTGTCTGGGGCACAGTAAATCAAAAATTTTAAAATCGATTTTAAAACACCTGTAAATTACACTTGGGGAGAAATAAATAACACAGCCTTATAAATAATAACTTGCTGTATTAAATCCACATAGAATAACCTAAACCTATGCATAATGTGTTATGCTGCCACAAAACAACATTTCTGATCCACTGTGCCCCGGTTTCCCCCAGTCCAATCTACAAGAGACAAACATGAATCAAGGTCTCAGCATCAGCCATAGACAGGATGGGATGAATCTTCGCTATATTTCGCAGGTGGAAGAAAGCAGTCCTCATAATATCTCTAATATGGAGGTCAAGGACAACATAGGATCAAAAATTACCACAAGATTCCTCACTTTGTCAATGTGCTGTATGACACATGAGCCTTAGCTAGGTGTTAGCTTGTCAATTGATGCCGATGTCTCATTGGACCAAGAACCATCATTTCAGTCTTATCAGCGTTTAAAAGTAGGAAGATGCTAGACACCCAGCTTCTCACTGATGCAATCATCTAAGGATTTTCTGTGGATGAGATTACCAGCAGTTATCCGCATGTATAACTGTCATCAGCACAGTAGTGAAAGGTAAACCCAGAACACCGCAATATGCGCCCAAGGGGTGCTATATAAAGGGAGAAAAGCAGGGGGCCTAAGATTTACCCCTGTGGAACCCTAAATTTCAACTCACTAAGGTTAGAGGTAGTGTTATCCCAGTAATTCCGAAATGATTCTCCAGTAGAGCAGAATATGGTGATCCACGGTATCAAATGCAGCACTCAGTTTCAACTCAGATAGTTTAAACTATCCACAAGACTGTCTACTGATTGGGCATTTTCCAAACGTGAAGCTAAGATATTAGGCAGTTTAGCTTTGAGTTCATTCGTAGTAGAGGAGTTGATGTGTCGCCGCAGTGATAAATGAGGTTGTTGTTCCACTAAACATGGTAGCGAACTATAAACCTAATAAGTGAGTGATCAGAGACCACTGATGCAAGAGGCATGATGTCAGTATTTGTGACGGCAATACCACGTGCGAGAACCAAATACAGGGTATTTCCACTAATGTGCATCGAGTCCTGAATGCATTGCTGTTCTTTGTTTTTAATGTTATTGCTGGAGTATACAACGCCTGGCAAAAATTATGGAATCACCGGCCTCAGAGGATGTTCATTCAGTTGTTTAATTTTGTAGAAAAAAAGCAGATCACAGACATGACACAAACTAAAGTCATTTCAAATGGCAACTTTCTGGCTTTAAGAAACGCTATAAGAAATCAAGAAAAAAGATTGTGGCAGTCAGTATTGGTTACTTTTTTAGACCAAGCAGAGGAAAAAAAATATGGAATCACTCAATTCTGAGGAAAAAATTATGGAATCACCCTGTAAATTTTCATCCCCCAAATTAACACCTGCATCAAATCAGATCTGCTCATTGACAATGACCCTGTGCCATGACATTGACCCTATGCCATGACATTGACCCTATGTGTCTTTTTGCAAGGAATGTTTTGCAGTTTTTGCTCTATGGCAAGATGCATTATCATCTTGAAAAATGATTCCATCATCCCCAAACATCCTTTCAATTGTCCAAATATCAACATAAACTTGTGCATTTATTGATGATGTAATGACAGCCATCTCCCCAGTGCCTTTAACTGACATGCAGCCCCATATCATCAATGACTGTGGAAATTTACATGTTCTCTTCGGGCAGTCATCTTTATAAATGTCATTGGAAAGGCACCAAACAAAAGTTCCAGCATCATCACCTGCCCAATGCAGATTCGAGATTCATCACTGAATATGACTTTCATCCAGTCATCCACAGTCCACAATAGCTTTTCCTTAGCCCATTGTAACCTTGTTTTTTTCTGTTTAGGTGTTAATGATGCCTTTCGTTAGCTTTTCTGTATGTAAATCCCATTTCCTTTAGGCGGTTTCTTACAGTTCGGTCACAGACATTGACTCCAGTTTCCTCCCATTCGTTCCTCATTTGTTTTGTTGTACATTTTTCGATTTTTGAGGCATATTGCTTTAAGTTTTCTGTCTTGATGCTTTGATGTCTTCCTTGGTCTACCAGTGTGTTTGCCTTTACAACCTTCCCATGTTGTTTGTATTTGGTCCAGAGTTTAGACACAGCTGACTGTGAACAACCAACATCTTTTGCAACATTGCGTGATGATTTACCCTCTTTTCAGAGTTTGATAATCCTCTCCTTTGTTTCAATTGACATCTCTCGTGTTGGAGCCATGATTCATGTCAGTCCACTTGGTGCAACAGCTCTCCAAGGTGTGATCACTCCTTTTTAGATGCAGACTAACGAGCAGATCTGATATGATGCAGGTGTTAGTTTGGGGATGAAAATTTACAGAGTGATTCCATAATTTATTCCTCAGAATTGAGTGAGTCCATATTTTTTTCCTCTGCTTGGTCTAAAAAAGTAACCGTTACTGACTGCCACAATCTTTTTTTTCTTGATTTCTTATAGTTTTTCTTAAAGCCAGAAAGTTGCCATTTGAAATGACTTTAGTTTTGTGTCATGTCTGTGATCTGCTTTTTTTCTACAAAATTAAACAACTGAATGAACATCCTCCGAGGCCGGTGATTCCATAATTTTTGCCAGGGGTTGTATTAGAGGAGAATCCCACGTAAAACTTTTTTTTTTCTTTGTAATTAGTGGTGGGTCAAGTCTCAATTTGACTGGACTACATGTGGTGTCAGTCAGATGGTTGATTGTGGAGATGTGTGAGCAGACCCCCCCCACACACACACACCAATGAGTCCACACCAAGGTCAGGGCCTCTGGTGATGCAGCATTTTTATTTTTTGTTTTGGACTTTGTGAGTGACATCAGCGATGATGCGGCTCAGACACAAGTGAGACGTGTGATTTGTTCCCCATTTGGAAGTATTTCTGGCTGCAGAGGCTGATTTCAAGATGTTCAAAATAAAATATAGAATTTACACTTCAAAAAAAGAAAATTGTGTAAAAAGAAACAAAGGGATGTGAAAGCATGATGAGCTCTCATTTATTGGCAGATGTGTCAGATACGTGAGCATGTTTTTATTTGTGACAGTTTGTGAGTTTCAGAGGCAGATTATTAATTAGGAATTCACAGGATGCTTTTTAAAATCTAATGTCTAACCTTCATGTGGATGTTTTACAGCCGTCTGCTGCTCTCACGTCACTGCACAGTCTTTTTTTTAATTTTATTTCAAACTAGAGAGGAACATGGTGAGCACAAACCTGCAAACCAGCCTGAGCCTGATACTCCGTCTCTGAAACCTGTTGACAGAATCACAGTGAACAGTTTTACGATGGCGGGAGATCGGATCGGATTTTGTCATCGGGCCTGTGTTGTGAGACGTGCCGCACCGTGTTTGTTGGACTCTTTCCGGACAGAAGCCTTTAAGTCAGCGGGAGGAACCGGTGAGAAAAGGAGTGATGAGGATGAGAGAGGAGAGGCTGGTTGCCTGGTGACAGAGGCAGAAAGAGAGAGAAGGTGAAGAAAAGGAAGAAAACGAGGAGGAGGCGCAGAGTTGTTTTCCAAGTGCAAACAGTTAGTGGTCACGATGTTACATCTGCTGCTGCCATCAACTCCTGTTGCTAAATCTCACTCTCATCACTGTCATTGTCTCATTCGCTTTCTCACCCTCATCACTGGTGCTGTCTCACTCTCATTACTGTCGCTGTCTGTCACTCTCATCAGTTGCTGTATCACTCACACTCTCTCTCTCATCACTGGCACTGTATCACTCACTCACTCTCTCTCTCTCTCGCTCACCCTCATCACTGGCACTGTCTGTCACTCTCATCAGTTGCTGTATCACTCACACTCTCTCTCTCTCTCTCTCTCATCACTGGCGCTGTATCACTCACTCACTCTCTCTCTCTCTCGCTCACCCTCATCACTGGCACTGTCTGTCTCTCTCATCACTGGTGCTGTATCACTCTCTCTCTCTCATCACTGTCACTGTCTCATTCGCTCTCTCACTCATCACTGTCGCTGTCTGTCACTCTCATCAGTTGCTGTATCTCTCTCTCATCACTGGTGCTACATCACTCTCTCTCACTCTCTCTCTCTCATCACTGGCACTGTATCACTCTCTTTCACTCATCACTGGCACTGTATCACACACTCTCTCTCTTTCTCATCACTGGTGCTACATCACTCTCTCTCTCTCTCTCTCTCTCTCTCTCTCTCTCTCATCACTGGCGCTGTATCACTCTCTTTCACTCATCACTGGCGCTGTATCACACTCTCTTTCTCATCACTGGCGCTGTATCACTCTCTCTCTCTTTAAATTCAGATAAAACTGAAGTTATTGTACTTGGCCCCACAAATCTTAGAAACATGGTGTCTAACCAGATCCTTACTCTGGATGGCATTACCCTGACCTCCAGTAATACTGTGAGAAATCTTGGAGTCATTTTTGATCAGGATATGTCCTTCAATGCGCATATTAAGCAAATATGTAGGACTGCTTTTTTACATTTGCGCAATATCTCTAAAATTAGAAAGGTCTTGTCTCAGAGTGATGCTGAAAAACTAATTCATGCATTTATTTCTTCTAGGCTGGACTATTGTAATTCATTATTATCAGGATGTCCTAAAAGTTCCCTGAAAAGCCTTGAGTTAATTCAAAATGCTGCAGCTAGAGTACTGACAGGGACTAGAAGGAGAGAGCATATCTCACCCATATTGGCCTCTCTTCACTGGCTTCCTGTTAATTCTAGAATAGAATTTAAAATTCTTCTTCTTACTTATAAGGTTTTGAATAATCAGGTCCCATTTTATCTTAGGGACCTCATAGTACCATATCACCCCAATAGAGCGCTTCGCTCTCAGACTGCAGGCTTACTTGTAGTTCCTAGGGTTTTTAAGAGTAGAATGGGAGGCAGAGCCTTCAGCTTTCAGGCTCCTCTCCTCTGGAACCAGCTCCCAATTCGGATCAGGGAGACAGACACCCTCTCTACTTTTAAGATTAGGCTTAAAACTTTCCTTTTTGCTAAAGCTTATAGTTGGGCTGGATCAGGTGATCCTGAACCATCCCTTAGTTATGCTGCTATAGACTTAGACTGCTGGGGGGTTCCCATGATGCACTGAGTGTTTCTTTCTCTTTTTGCTCTGTATGCACCATACAGAGCAATTGTAATTGTAGCAATTGTAAACTGCATTTAATCATTAGTGATTGATCTCTGCTGTCTTCCACAGCATGTCTTTTTCCTGATTCTCTCCCCTCAGCCCCAACCAGTCCCAGCAGAAGACTGCCCCTCCCTGAGCCTGGTTCTGCTGGAGGTTTCTTCCTGTTAAAAGGGAGTTTTTCCTTCCCACTGTCGCCAAGTGCTTGCTGATAGGGGGTCGTTTTGACCGTTGGGGTTTTTCTGTAATTATTGTATGGCTTTTGCCTTGCAGTATAAAGCGCCTTGGGGCAACTGTTGTGATTTGGCGCTATATAAATAAAATTGATTTGATTTGATTTGATCTCTCTCTCATCACTGGCGCTGTATCACTCACTCTCTCTCTCTCATCACTGGCGCTGTATCACTCACTCACTCATCACTGGCGCTGTATCACTCTCTCTCTCTCTTTCTCATCACTGGCACTGTATCACTCTCTCTCTCTCTTTCTCATCACTGGCGCTGTATCACTCTCTCTCTCTCTTTCTCATCACTGGCACTGTATCACTCTCTCTCTCTCATCACTGGCACTGTATCACTCTCTCTCACTCATCACTGGCGCTGTATCACTCTCTCTCTCTGTCATCACTGGCACTGTATCACTCTCTCTCTCTGTCATCACTGGCACTGTATCACTCACTCTCTCTCTCTCATCACTGGTGCTGTATCACTCTCTCTCTCTCTCTCATCACTGGCGCTGTATCACTCTCACTCATCACTGGCGCTGTATCACTCACTCTTTCTCTCTCTCATCACTGGCGCTGTATCACTCACTCTCTCGTCACTGGCACTGTATCACTCACTCTCTCTCTCTCTCTCTCATCACTGGCGCTGTATCACTCTCTCTCTCTCTCTCATCACTGGCGCTGTATCACTCTCACTCTCTCATCACTGGTGCTGTATCACTCACTCTCTCTCTCTCTCTCTCATCACTGGCGCTGTATCACTCTCTCTCTCTCTCTCATCACTGGCGCTGTATCACTCTCACTCTCTCATCACTGGTGCTGTATCACTCACTCTCTCTCTCTCATCACTGGCGCTGTATCACTCACTCTCTCTCTCTCATCACTGGCGCTGTATCACTCACTCTCTCTCTCTCATCACTGGCGCTGTATCACTCACTCTTTCTCTCATCACTGGCGCTGTATCACTCACTCTCTCTCGTCACTGGCACTGTATCACTCACTCTCTCTCTCTCTCTCTCTCTCATCACTGGCGCTGTATCACTCACTCACTCTCTCTCTCTCATCACTGGTGCTGTATCACTCACTCTCTCTCTCTCATCACTGGCGCTGTATCACTCACTCTCTCTCACTCATCACTGTCGCTGTCTCACCTACTTTCTCACCCTCATCACTGTCTCACTCACCCTCGTCACTGTATCTCTCACTCATCACTGTCTCACTCACTCTCATCACTGTCGCTGTCTCATTCGCTCTCTCACCCTCATCACTGGTGCTATCTCACTCTCATCACTGTCACTGTCTGTCACTCATCAGTCGCTGTATCATTCGCTCTCTTACTCATCACTGGCGCTGTATCACTTGCTCTTTCACCCTCATCACTCATTCCTGATGAGGTCAACCACAGACATTTTCCCTGCACGATCAAGCCGGTAGCGTGTTACTGAATCACTGCCATTCAACATACGGAGAATATCTCTCCTTCCTCTCTGTCTTTCTGTCATCTTGTCTGTTTAAGACACTCTTAAGGTGCCTTGCACGAATTTGATTCGTGCACTGGTACGCAAATTGCCGTGCAGGAGAGTAAACTCGTTGTAAACTGTTGCAAACTGTTGTAAACTGTGCGCGGTTCGTGCCAGTGCATAAAGACAATTTAGAAGCATTCAAAGTCTCTGTCACACATTAATTATGTGAACTTCACATGAACATTGCGTAAACAATTAAAAAACAGAGTGTGAGTATGAGTGACTGCATCAGCGCACCGCATCACAGCACAGCTCATCTGATTGATTATAATGAGATGTTTAATCTATCATAAACTTAAGCTTTTGAGACGTCCTCCTCCCTCCTCTTAACAGTTTGGCACCTTAGGAGCTCTCTTAAGGCCTAAGTTGCTTTGTGAATAACTTTTATATTACCAGGGGAAAATTCCAAGAAATGTCTAAGAATTTGAGGAATTCTAGGATTTTTCATAGACTGAGTCACTAAGAGCTGCTTTTTAACCTTAGGGAGCTTCGTGGAAGCTCCTCTTCACCTGGATGATGAAGCGTGTGTGGGTGGATGTGACAGGTTAAAGGTAACACGCTGCTGGAAGCTGCAGACTCATCCATTATTAAAGTCCTTTTGCAGGATCTTAATCCTCACCTTCACACCTTCTCTTTAGCTGTGACTTTCACATCTTCTTCTCCTTTATTATTAATTTCATTAACGAGTTAAAAAACACGTGACAGAATGTGTTCTGGTCTGTCAGAAGCAGAATTTTCCACCGAAAAGACAAAAATCTGCAGGAAACTGATTAACGAGCTTTATAAATAAACCTGTTGAATGTCACATTTAATTAATGCTGAATGATTGTCGCTCTGTTTATCATAATCATCAGAACCTGTTTCAGATCACAAACCAGCTCTGTGGTACTCTGTAGTACTTTGCAATACACTGTAGTACTCTGCTAGGAACTCACAGATTGGTTCCTCCAGCTTGAGAGTAGGTTTATGTATCATACTGTGCAAGATTTTCAATCATCCTTAAATTTTTCTACATGGTTATTAAAAAGTTTAAGAATTATTATTATGGACGCCATTTCTGTAGCACTTTTCCATCTGATTCTCAAAGCAATTTATAGACGCACACACACAGTCAGTGTGCTCTATGGAAGGCACTCGGCTGCACTTTGGGAGTAAAAACTTCATTCAGGACTTTGCCCAAGGGGCCTTTATGATTTTCCAATCTGACAGAGATTAAAAATGAGGATCCTCACATCTGGATGGTCACCTCGCCTACCACATCCTCAGTTCAGCCAACAAGCAGATTTCCATCCCCAACAAACATGCCTTTGATGTGCTGTTGAAAGAATTCATGGTTTTTGCAGTGCAACTCTGTGAGGCATTCAACATGATTAAATATATTAAATACAATGATAAATGTGCTGTTGAATCACGTAATTGTCATCTGTTTGTGCTGATGAGTCGCAGGCCGCGTGCAGTTTAACTTTATGACATTATGATCGCTGAATTGTGCCACAATAACCTCCTTTGTGCCAGCAAGAATTCACAGGACGAGCATTCCGGAGTCACATTTTCTTACGGTTTGTGTAAACAGCGCTTGTTTGTCAGCGCGCAATTCTGCCCATGTTTGCTGCTCAGGCACAATGTCTCATTTCTACCAAAACATAGAAAACAAAACCCTATGGAATAATTCTAAAAATTATGTCCATCAGTCTCAAAGTAAAATAAAACTCCTACAACACAATCTACATTGGGGGGAGAAAACTAAAAATTCTTTAGAGATGAATTATTTGCAGTTATTTTATGCGGATTTTGCCTGGGTGATGAAATAAAATTTGTTGGAATTGTGTGCTAAGATTTGAACCAATAACCTATCATGTCTGTGGTGAAAATTTTCAAAATAGGAGATGGGGTTCCTGTGGCGTTTTAAGACGACTAATCAAAACTGTGTGACTTAAACATTACCACTGCAATTGTTTCTGATTTTTTGTTGTTGTTTTCTGAATTACATTTTGTCTAGATCACCTTCTTTTTTCTTTGTTCCATGTAGCATCTGCTAATAATAATCATTATGCAGAAAACTATTTGTTCTCATCAAAGAAAGTAATTAATTTATTATACGAGTCACAACCAAGCTTGCTTGTGATCTCAAAATAAGCATGTTGAGATTAATGGCAGAAATGTGTTTATTTCACTAATAAAAGTGTAGTATATAAAGTGAATACAAGTTTCAAATAATGTTCATATTGTGGTGTATTCAACTAGTTAGCTTAGTGGGTACACTAACTCAATAGAGTAGCCAAATTAGCATATAGCTTTGAACCTTTTTATGAGTTGAATGTTGAATATGTTGATTTTTTTTTTTATATTCTGCCCACACTGTTGATAACATTTGGTTTCAATCTAAGTTAGTGACTTTACACACACGGTGTAGTTGTGTTGTTGGTTGTTGTGATTTTCTAAGCTAGGTACATGAGCTCATAAGCATGTTGCAGCCTTTGATGGAACAGTATATTTCATTTATTTCGTAAGCACACCATGTACATAATTATCTTAAGTGTGTTGTGTTGAATTTTTCCGCGTGGCTAATGGTTGGATGTCTTGATGTTAGAAGGCCTCTCATTATTTGTTGTTTGGTCTTTAATACGTTTTTAGATGGTTTGAGTCATTGAACAGCAGTTTTTGGTGCTCCTGAGATTCCGGATCTAAACCCGGGTTCTCTGCATGGTTACATTAGCATGTTAGCCCTCGCTGACTCACCTCTGGCTACTTGTAGATGTTTGCTGATGATTAACTTTTTTGTGCTTTGGCTGTGAAACGAGAGGTATCTCTTTGGTCTCTAGTTTGAAATATATTTGACTTCAGTTTAAATACAGATTAAGTTCTGAGTGTATTTGGTTTTTCTTTGCTCCTTTTGTTTGTTTTTGTGTGTAATGACTGGGCGGGGCTGAGTTTGACTGTGCACGGACGGACCCACCGAAAGTCAACAAACGTCTCCAATACGTTCTAAGTTGCAAAATAATGTAAAACACAAAATAATGGATTAGCTTTAATGTAAAAATAAATATAAAGAAAATGATGCCACATCGGCCAAAATCAATAAGTGCATGTGGACAAACAAAGGAGATGAGTGAGGGAAGCCACCGAGACAGCCACAGTAACTCTGAGTTCTAAGCGTCAGTGGCTGTAATTGGAGAGCAATGAGCGTGCTAACCACTTTTTCATTCAAAAAGACTGAAATTTTGCCAAAATGCTAGTGAGGCCAAGAGAACTCACTATGCCAGGAAGCTTCCAGCCCCACCCACATAACATTTGTGACTGCCCACTATGTCATAAAAGTAAGAACTCAAGTCAGGCAGGCAGCCAGTCAGCTGCTCAGCTCCTCAGTGAGGGGAGGGGCTTCATGTTGTGCTGTCAGTCTGTCAGTTGGTGGGGTTTAGATGCTGGTCAGCTGTGGTGGATGTCTGTCTTGAATGTTCCTCAGGATCTGACAGCGTTGAGGAGCATCTGAGCGGTAAGAGGCCCAGCCGCCGTTTGTCTGCTTTTCACGAGACTGAGTCACAGCAGGATGTTTGGTCGGGTTGTCTGCTGCTTTGTGGAACTGTTTGCTGACTTTTGGAGGCATGTGACAAACTGCAGGCTGGCTGGGAGGCTGGGAGTGTTTGTGTACAGAAGCAGCAGCTAAGAAATGCAGAAACCCAATAACTGGCCGACAGAATGTGATCCCACGCTGTTTCAGCGGCACATGATCTCCACTGCATCCTTCAGGAATAATGTAGACTTTGTCTTCTGATCACACCACGTTGACTTCTGAGCAGCTCTTATTTAGGGATGAGCTGTCAGAACATAAGTGTAAAATGTTAAAATCCACATCAGCAAGGTCTGTTGTTGGTTTGTTTTTTACTGTTTAGGAAAATATCTTATGCAAATAATGATGCAAATGGTGGGAGAGATGAAACATTTACACAGTCAAATATCTTAGTTCATAAATTGGCTTATTTTGGGAACATTTTTCCACAATTTCCACTGCTGCCTGCTTGTGCCAAATACAGCATGTAGTTCTGAATTTTTTTGTGCAACTTTCGGTGGCACCAAATACCAGTGAAATGAGTGTACCTCACAGGACTTAAGCGACCCGCTGTTTTAACTAGCTTAGTGCTGAGTAACTGACTGGTCAACAGAGCACCTCGCATATCAGATGAGTTAACTAACAAGTGAGAAGTTATAATGCAAATTTAAGCTCATGATGGATAAATGCAACAATCATAAAACAACTGTCAAGCAGCCAGGAAATCCAGTGTGACAGAGTATAATTTCAGAAGATTGGAATCCTAGAAACACCATCTTAAAAATGCTACACAACCTTTCTTCTTCCTTGTGTCCATTATAGTAACATTATTGCTAGCCATGTCATTAGCTATAGCACAGTGGACACCTGCATTTAAAAGTGAACTTTGATTTTGGTCTTGATGGGGAAAAACTGAATTATTGTTCCATAATTCTTGAATTTTCACTCTTTGTTGTTGGCATTAGCTTTTCCTCCGTCGTGAGCAGTCTGTACTCTTCTATGCTCATTGGCTGCACATTCAAAGTCGGCGCAGATTTTGAGTTTGACGGTGTGCTTTCATAGTGCACGTCACCTTCCTCCATCTAAAACTGTCGCCATGTGCCATATACAGTAAAATTGGAGAAGGCGCATATGTTTCTCTTTGATAACATGATAACTTGAACTCGCGGCACTGCATTCACAAGCTTCTAGATTTTCTCATTATGTGTGAGCGCCACTAATGATCACATACTTTGCCTGACAGCATCGATAGACTTTCTATAACACAAACTAACAGTCTTGTCCCGGAGCCTTTTTTATGTGTTTATTTTAAGTCCAAGGAGCGTTTGTTTGTTTATTATTAGGACTCTGCTTTCTGAGCTGTGTGGAGCTAAAACTAAAGTCTGTCTTTGTTGAAACAGTTGTTGAAGCTGTACGATTCCTCTAAAGTCACAGATTTTAATCTCTTTTTTTTCTGCAGCAGTGAGTCAGATTTTATCATTTATTTCCGCCTTCTTGAGTTATGACTGAGCTGATTTCAAGCAAACATTAGACTTGATGTGCATTCAAGTCCAAGTTAACCCTGTTTGTACTGACAGCCTCCTTATGTCCTAAATATGTTGCATTCGGAGGCTCTCGGTGTACGGAAAATAGAGTTAAGATGCAATTTACCACTATGCAAAATTCAGTTGCGTGTTGAGAAAGCACACGTCCACCAGCAAACCAGATCTCACCTCCCCTTGGTGCACTCTACATGTGCTTAAATTGTTTTGATTTTGTTTATTTTATGTTTTGTTTTCAGGGCTGTTTGTTTGTTTAGCAGTATTGCACAAAAATGACTGAACTGATTTTCTTGAGACTTGGTGGATGGGTGGGATTCAGGCCAAGGAGGACACCAGTAGCTTTTGGAACAGATCAGATTAACGGCAGATCCAGGACCTTTTTTTTTCCTACTTTGAAGTATTTATATGTAAATTGTTAAACCGCAACGAGTCATTCCAAAAGTGCTTCAACAGTAAGACTTCAGAAAGAATGAAAGACAACAAAATGACACGTTTTATAGTCGAAATTCGACCCTCGATATTAAAAAAAAAAAAAAGTGCTGCAGAGTGACAGCGGAGATTTTTATCCTTTTTTTATCTTTCTTTCTTTGCTGGGAGTCCGATGCTGCTGAACACTGAGCAGATTGATCATTTCAGTGCAGTCGTCACACTTTTACGGCTGCCTCAGTCTTAACCAGTGTTGGGCACAGCTAACCAAAAATTTAGCTTCGATAACCAGTAATCTGATAACTGAAAAGTTATCTTTTATGACGCTAAACCAATAAACTGCTAAAAAAATGTATCTTTATTACAGATAACCGATAACTTTTAGTACTGATTCGGACACGGCCACATCAGACTACACTTCTGATAAGCCAGTTTCACTTTAAGCGCCTCAGGGGCTGCTGGGTAAATTCAAGGATCACAAACACAAAAAGAACGCATGAAAAATGATTGAATAAAAAAATAAAACTCCAAACCCAGTCATCATTTTTCAAAAGCAGTAAAACACAGTATTAGAAGTCGCAGATTATCTCGGTATTATATAAACCATCATTTATGAACTAAAAGCTGCTGCTTTTTTCCACACGCTTTGAACCCTGTGGCTTAAACAACTGAAATATGTGGGTGATTCTTTAACTACGGGCACTATTGGCCTTGTAAATGTAATTTCCACCACACCATTGCCTTATAATATAAAGTGCCTTGGGGCAACTGTTTGTTGTCATTTGGTGCTATGTACATGTGCTCTGATGTTACTGTTTATCTCCATAGAAACTACCCACACAATCTTTCATACAAACTTTTTAAAGGGACATTATTGTTGTGGTGGAAATTACGGCAATAGTGTGGGACAACTACATTTTGTTTAAAAAAATCACAACAGTTGTATGACATTGAATACCCCAATTATGTTTTGATTATTTTACTGATATTTTATTCAGAGATATTTTAAAACAGAAAAAACGTTTGTTTACTATTCATTTTTATCATTGAAGATCATAAGTCTGGGTGTGGGACAAGCACAAAATGGCAATTTTTGCATATAATGATGCTGAAAAAAGGTGAAAAAGTCATCATAGACTACTAGGACAAATTTCTTCAAACACTTTCATTGTAAAGATAACTATAAAAATGTGAAATTTCCCCTTTTTTCTTTTTTTCATAAAATATGATCAAGGGACATAAAAGTGCCCGTAGTCTAAGAATCACCCATGTCCATTAATGCATTGATTGGCAGAGTAAAAGACATGTAGTAAATATAAATTCTTACCTTTTCGTTTCAGTGGGATTCATTAAATTCTGAAGAAATAATCCACATAAAGCGTCCTGATTATCCAAAACGGTGTCTAAGAAAAGTCCCTCTGTAACACAGCTGCGCTGTGAGATCTCCTCTCTCCCAGTCTTGGCGATTAAATTATGCCACAAAGAAATAAAATAATGTTAAAATTAGTCTGTTTTGTTTCTGCTTTGAGCGGACGCTAACACTCACCGCAACATCCAAATTGAATCTGAACTATACTACCCACAATGCTCCCTGTGTCGACCGGCCAATCACGTTTTGCACTTAATGATGATGTCATCAGCAAGCGACAACCACAAACACACAACAGACGGACTAAAATGTTTGATTTTAGAGTTTACAAACATTTTTGACAGTTAAGCTTTGCTCACTTTACCAGCAAAAAAAAAAAAAAAAAAAAATGGTAGCGGACTGAAAGTTATTGGAACTAAATTTATCGGAAGATAATTGGTCCGCTGATGGTTTTAAAAGTTATCTTAAAAACTAATCTGCTAGCAAAACATTAATTTCAATAATTATTGGTTATCGGATTAGCTGGCCTGTGCCCACCACTGGTCTTAACTAGAGGATTACCCGCCCCAGCCCAGGTTTGATTCAGAGACTGAAATGAAAACTTCATCAACAAAGCTATACATCACCTCCCACCTATCCTAGATTCCAGGGAACTGTTAGGTGCGACTAAAGCTGCCTCAAGAAGAAACAGCAGTTATTATTACCACCACTACTACTACAACAACTGAAGTGCCCAAAAGCCTATGCTACATGCTACTTTCTGTATGTCAAAGTATATGCGTGCCTTGTTTGGCTCAGTTTCGAGGTGTCATTTGAACAGAAGAGGGGGACACACACACACATACTCTTACTATATAGATTAATCAAGTCTGCAGCGCTAATTTGGCTATACACAGATTTGGGTGGGAAACCGCCTCCTCCATCCCAAACTGACCGTCTGTACAGATGCCCGCCCACCTCCTGCTGAGGGAGTCAGGATAGACCAAGGAAACCCCACACACACATTGCCCATAAATACCACACAAAGCCCGGGTTCAGGAGGCAGAATGTAGCATCTCGCTATGATGCATCAAAACTACAATGATGGGGAAGACAAGCTGATTTTTGGCATCACTGAATGACTAACTTAGTGCTTTGATAATTATACCAGAAGAACCAGTAGAGGCCAAGTGGGAACAAGTCCAAGCAACACTTATTCAGACGTGCAGAGAGGAACCAGGAAGAGGGTGAACAAAACGAGGCTATCTGCTAACACCATC
This sequence comes from Thalassophryne amazonica, assembly GCF_902500255.1. Lineage (NCBI taxonomy): Eukaryota > Metazoa > Chordata > Actinopteri > Batrachoidiformes > Batrachoididae > Thalassophryne > Thalassophryne amazonica. The sequence continues at coordinate 42,125,248 of NC_047119.1, read as the reverse complement.
TCTGAGACTGAAGAGAGGAAACCCAGTCATTCTGCAACCCACACCCAGAAGAAAGCCCAGAAAAAAACAAGGAAGTACAGAAGTCAGCAAGAAATGATGGACAGCAGGCCCAAGCAGCTGCAGATGAGCTGAGAACCTAAAGAACTATCAGGTTCTTTAGGTTCAACAAGCCAGTGCGGAAACAAGATCAAAAAACCATCCCAAAGAACAACTCAAAAGATGGAGAGAACATTTTAGCAACCTTCTCAAAGGCAATAATACCAACGCTCCAACAGAGATAGAAGAAGGTGAAGAACTGGTCTGGTTGTAAGGTCAGGCACAAAACATGGTTCCTGAAAGTCCTGCAGCCTCAAACTCAACACGTGGCCCCTCCAGTTAAAAACCATCTTGTCTTGGTAGCTTTTGCTCAGAATCTGGCTTCTCCGATTAAGAAACTGTAAAGGCGCTGTGCGCGGGGAGCAGGTTAACAGAAAAGACACAGAAGCGTTGCTTCATATTTTGCCTTCTTTCCCACAATCCCTCGCTGGTGCCTGAGTAGCCCTGTGGCGTCTCTGAAAACCTGAAAAGGTTTTCGAGGGCGTCGCCACAGTCCGGATCATCACAGCTCAATGTCCAGCCATGTTTGGGATTATTGATTGTCGGAGAATGATCAGTAAAGTCAGCAAAGGCCTTCAGCAACAGAAAAACAAATCAGCCGTCTAATGTGATTCAGATGATTTGCCTGATTGAATGGGGGATGACTAATTCCTGGTGACCTTTTCCCATTGATCATTGTCAGTGTGGACCAGGTTTAATCAGCTGTCTGGAATCATTTTAGGAATGACCTTCAAACAGTGCACGAAATGCAGTGATGGACTGAATCGATTGATTGAGCTTTTCAAATTTAAGGATTTGTTCCTTTTTCATTCTCATAAAAACAGTCTTTACTGTTTTTAAGTTGTTCTACACTAAGGACAGTAAAATAACTATGCTTTTAAACACATTCAGAGATGTTTTAAATTGTTTAAACCAATAATTCTTATGACCCAAGACCAAAATATGGCCATCAGGCATTGCAAAGATTTTGCGCTTGTCTGTCTGTGCTCAGCTTGAGTCCAGTCCTATTACTGCCAGAGTCTTCAAATTCACAGGGAACATTGTTAGGACACAGACCTTGGACAAGTTCGAAGAAGGCTAACCTTGGCATATTTTAAGTGGTCAAAAGGCCACATTCTGTTTCCTGTTTTTATACTTATACGGTCAAGGTTATTTTACCATTTCATTATATTTTTTGGCTGTTGTTAAACTGCTTCAAACAAACAGCAAAATTATTGTAAATCTTTATGGCCGAGCAGTTAAGTACAATTCCTGATTCAAGTCCACCCTTGATTCATATTGAAGATCATTTAAGTGACGTTTCTGTCAAGTCGAAAACTTCAGATTGTTTATATTTGCAAGAACCAATAATTTGAAATGCTGTGAAAATTGCTGTCTTCATATCAGAGCGCAGCCTGCAGTCACAGCTGGGTAATGCAGCTTTTAGGAGGGATTGAAATAAAAATTGATCACGTTGAAGAATGGGAGGGGAAAAACCCAAGATCGATTTGATTGGCCGAGAATTTGATCAAAGAGGCTCCACGATTCGTCCTCAGCTTTGGACAAACAGGAAGTTTGCTGCCTGACAAGTTTAACATTTTGTTATTTATCAAAAGGAACACAAAGGTTAATAAAATAGAACACTTTGAGGTTTGTGTTTTAAACAGCTGAGTATTTCAAAGTGGAAAAAGAGTTATTTTAAAACAGATGTACAGATTTTTTTTTTTTTTTTCCTCCTGGATGTGCTTCTGGGCTTTTTTTTTTTCCTGTGTCTTCTGATAAGTTGTTCATCCATTTTTCATGAGCGCCTTATGGTTTCCTCCTCATTATTCAGACACTAGGCAAAAGTTTTACACCACAAGGTGAGTTTAGCACAAAGCCGCCGACCGTCAAACAATAATCAATCAATACTGCAGGGAGCATTTATTTTGTATACGCCACGCTGTGCACATAGTCCTGAACTGAAAATTTTACGTATTTCAAATGACAGAAGTATTAGCAAAGTAAATGTACACACAGAATTTTATATATAAATATATATATATAACTGATGCATTCATGTGTTCATCACTTTAATGCTGCATGCAACTGGTAAGCATGGACCAAAAAAGCCTTATTGATATCATAATGATTAATTATTATATCATTTATTAATTATATATATATATATAGTATTGTTAATCTGAATCTAATAACCAGTAATAAAAGTTTTTACATGGAGTAAAAACTACAGTATGTCCCTCTGAGACAGATACTTCAGCTGTGTATTTAAGTACAAGTGCGCACTGCAGTAAATGTGCTTATTTGCATCTGTGACCGCCTGTGTATATTTATTTTATTCTGTATAACGTTTGTCTTCAGCGCCTTTGTTGGCGAGGGGAGATTTGCTGACTTTGACCTAAAGATGATGCTGTGATTCTTCTCCATCCCGACATGAAGCTGGACAAGAGATAAAAGCTGCACCGTGCACAGTTTCTCCAGTCACAGCCACACAGTTCTGGCAGTCTTGGTGACTTCTCTCACTAATCTCCTTCCTGCACAATTGAATGTTGTACAGATTTTCTTTTTTTTGAGAGAGTTTAAAAAAGGCCTAATTTCACAAATTTTAATATGGAGAAACGTGTTGTTTATAATTTGATGTCATAAACAACTTAAAACATGTAAAAAGTCAAAAGTTGCCAAACTTTTTTCTGCTGCTGTATAAAGAAAAAGGGGAGGCGGGACAAAACACCCAGAATCTGCAACCAGACCCAAATCGAGACTGATTCTGACTGGTTTAGAAATCCTGCTAATGTATTATACAAATAATAAATGTTTATGAGTTCAATGGTACAAATATTTCATGAGGTGAAAGCTGTTATTTGTTCCATTGAAAGGATGTAAAAACATTCATTATTTGTTTTATATAACGACGAAAATAGATTTTATTAATTTATAAACAACAGAAAAGGGACTTACATTTTGGTGTTCCACTGCTGCTAGAGTCAAAATTGTAACGTGCGGTCCAGTGATGCTGTGCACTGACTTCGGACTTCCATAAAAAAAAAAAATCACGTCAGCTTTTCATCTGAACAGCTCTTCATGCATCCAGATGGCTTACAGCGGAGTGGATTTTGTGTGTGTGTTACAAGAATTAGCAGCGTCAGTTAGCTCAATCAAACCATCGTGTCATCGTCCTCCGCGCGTGCACACACACAACCGGGTCTGCGCTTGTGCGCACGTGTACTACCCAAAAAGACTGTGTACATCCTCAGTGCAGCGAAAAAAAAAATCGCATCAGAAATTAGTCCAGCGTTTCATTCTTTCTTCCTGCTAACAGCCTCCAGACAGCACAGTGGATTTGTTTTGCTTGTGTGCGCACGCATGCGTGTGTGCAGAGTGCAGTGGTACCAAATGTATGGAACCAAATTTGCACGCTAAATGGAACCAAACTGCACTCTAAATGCAATGCAACACAAATGGGACAAATTAATCCATGTCATGTGACACACAAAGCACCAATCAAATGACAAGGATCCACTCAGCCGTTATATAACAGCAGTTAACTGACAGGTGGCTGTAGTGACCAGTAACAGCGTTTGGGCAGCACAGTGGCTTAGTGGCTAGCATTGTTGCCTCACAGCATGAAGGTCATGGGATCGATTCCCACCTGTGGCCTTTCTGTTTGCGTGTCCTCCCCGTGTTTGCGCGGGTTCCTCAGGGTGTTCTAGTTTCCTTCCACATTCAAAGACATGCAGGTTAGGTGAACTGGAAACTTGTAAAAGAGATCTCTATTTCAATGGGACTAACCTGGTTGAATAAAGAGTAAATAGGCCGACGGTTTGTGACACACAGAGGTCACTGTGAGGAAGACAGAGCCTCAGAATTAAGCTGTTTGTTCTGCGTCCTCTCAGATCTCATGATCTTCAGTCTAAATTTACCACATTTCATAAAATGGACCTCAAACTACAACTCGGAGCTGAGCGACACATCAAGCAGCTGCCACCGCTCGTTTATCAACTTGAAAGCACGTTTACTGCAGAACGCGAGGCAACTAAATCACAAACAAACCCACTGATGGATTCAAACCACAGCGGAGTGAATTCCTTCAGATTCACTGCTAAGATCTTGCTGCAGGTTTTGTTTCCGTTTCTTTGAGTTTGAAATCAGGAAAAGTTCACATTTTCCCACAAAGTCTTTTTCTGCCCACAGTGACCCTTCGACCTGCACTCCCATAATTCATTGGGACACACACACATAGAATGTTTTGTCAAGCTTCTGGGTACTTATGAGAACTTTAACCAAAACCTCAGATGAACCCACATGGAACTGAACCCAGACTTTCTTGTCGACAAGACTGAAAACCTCCTGTGTGTGTCATACTTGTATTTCAGACTGACTACAGCTGGGGGCGGGGTTAAAGAGTCGTCTTCACACAACGAATCGACGTGAAATGAACAAATTTTTTTCTCATCTTTGTGATCCACTTATCACTTCTCCACATGGAACAGAAAACATGCTGTGAACATGCACATTTTCTCCCGGTCATCATCCATGTTCCAACAAAATCTGTGACCAGTCAGATTCTGTGATCACATTAGCAATTATAGCTAACGCTAAAATGTTATCTACAAATGATTTTATTCCAGCTTTGTTTAATTGATAAACTAAATGAATCATAGAATATATGGGTCAATATAAATCATATGATGTGTCTGTTTTCTCGACCCAGGGTCATATTATACACCATTATAATGAGCTAACATCACTCACCTGGTGCCTTAAAAACTGATGAGAACGTTTGTAGCCAAAGTTAGCTTCCACAAAGAGACAACTTCTTTCTGTGACTGTCACTTTAAACAGAAAGGAGCTGGTGTTGGCCACCCCCCCATTCAGAGGTGTAATTGCTCCACCCCTTTTTCATAGACCAGGTGGGCATATCATATCGCAGGTGAGCTCAGTGGCATGTCAGTTCAGTATCTCATGTTGTCTGCAACTCGCTGCTTTGTTGTTTCATAGCATTTTAGTTTGTGCTGCAAAAAAATCAAGAATTGTGGGAATTTGCAGATGTTTAACATGAAATCACAAAAAAATTCAAGTGGAAAAAAATAGATTTTGAATTATTTACACTTTGTTTCTGTTTTTGTTCTCATTTCCTTGTTTTTATGTGCAAGCCGCCATTTTAATTTTAATCTTTGAGGTTCTGATGTCAAAATTTAATGCTTTTCTTGAAGGAACTGTAATTTACTGCAGCAACAGTAATGTGAAAGTGTTTTGTTTTGGCAGGTTTTTGGCAGTCATCACTATGACTGATGGGGATTATGACTACCTGATCAAGCTGCTGGCTCTGGGGGATTCCGGTGTGGGGAAGACCACCTTCCTGTACCGATACACTGACAACAAGTTCAACCCCAAGTTCATCACCACAGTCGGCATCGACTTCAGGGAAAAGCGAGTGGTGAGTTGGCGATTCGAGCAGCTCCTCATCCCAGACGAGCAGTTCAGCTCTTCTTCACAGATTCGCACGACGCTTTCAATAATTCACAGACCAATCATTCTGTCCAAATGACTTCATCATGTGACCTGGAAGACAATTGTTTGTGGAAACTCAACTAACTTGCTAATGATTCCTTGCTCGGGATGATCTAATTTAGCTCCTCGTTTGATTGTTTCTTCTTTTAGCTTGCTGTGACGCATCAGTCACATCATCACATAGGCACCTAAAAGTACCTGTTTAACTGAACGTACATCAAAGTACAGCTCAGTTGATTGGGGTAATGGACCAAGCTGTCTGGTGTCATGGGACTTTAAAAGTCCTGCTATCAAATGACATTATTCATATTGCTTGTCCGTAGGTGTACACGACATCCAACCCTAATGGGACAACTGCAGGGAAAACCTTCAAGGTCCACCTTCAGCTCTGGGACACAGCTGGCCAGGAGAGGTGGGTGGCACCCATTTCTTCTTTCTGGTTGAAAGTAAATGGAGGAGTTCAGGCGTCTTTGGGTTCGTCTTCATGACTGAGTGTGAAACAGATCACGAGACTTATGAGCAGCTCGGTGACTGAAGAGGGCGTTGGGTTTTTTTTGCTCCAGTCCCTACCTGGGTAGTGACAGAAAAATATTCAGCCAACAGGATGGGATTAGTTTCCTTTTCCAGGTGGGCTGGACGACGTCTCAGGGGATCAGAGTCGACCAGCTGCTTCTTCAAGATGTGAGGAACCACTGCAGATATTTTTGGACACCTGGTTTGGATTTCTCCTGGATGCTTTCCTTTGAGTTTTTTCCGGGAGCATCCCACTGGGAGCAGAACCCAGAACATGCTGCAGGCCTTACAGATGCTACCATGATGGTGGAACATGGGGGGCTGGACTGATCCTGGGTCATAATTGGATTTTAGGTTTCTAGAAATGAAAAACTCCTGTTTTCCCCAGTTGAACCAAAAACTAAATGTTCTGTAGTGACCAGGTAAAGAGTTAAATCACAACAGTTTAATTTGACCAAGGTTTGTCTGTTTGGTCCTTTAGTACTTCCATGTGCATGATGCTCAGCCAAGAGTTCATTTTACCAAAGGTCAAAGTCCTGAGAGTCAAGGGTCAAAATTTAGATTTTTCCCTCTTGATTTTGCCCAAATGTGTCACATATACATAGGCGGGTCCTGGACATGCCCAGGCAACATTGGATTTGCCAAAGGGCAATCACTGAGGTGAAGGTCAAGGTCATGTCTGTTTGTCGTTGAGCCCTCCCAGATCCTTTGGCTGATTTCTACCAAACTTTCTATGTGGATGAAGGTTGACCCAGGAATTGTCCTGAAAGTCATCATTTCGGCAAAGAGGAAGGTCATTTGGTTCAAGGCCAAGGAATTTCAACCTAATTTGGAACAAAAATGTGGCACGTGTTTGTAGCTATCGGTTCCTTGGAAAGATCAGCCAAAGATCAGTGATTCAGGTGAGGGTCAAAGTAATTGGGGTCAAAGGTCACATTTCCACCAAGCAATGAATTGTGTTTCCAGGAAACTTAGTGGTAAACAAAGTGACCTCATCATTGTTGATGCCATATTTATTTAGCCTCTGTCTGTGAGCGACTTTATGTTCTGGGGTGTGGAACATGGGGCCATGAAGAGCTCAAACAACGCTGGTTTTACCACTTGCCTCTGCATGTGATCAGGACTGTATGTTGAATGTAGGAGCCTAACCCTAACCTCTTTGTAGTCTGTCTGCCTGCAGCAGAATGATGGACCAGTTGTCTGCCTGGGTGGTTGCTATCTAGGACTGAAGATGATGACCTGATTTGACCCGACCCCCTTTGTAAAGGTCATGTTTATTTATTTATTTTTAGTTTTTTCCCCTTCTCATTGGGTTTTTGGGTGTATGTTAGGTTCAGTTGGACTTTCTATAGCTGCTGCTTGTGCTTGGCCCGACATGTTGGACATTTTGGTCCAATGAAGACTTTGGTTCTGATTTGATGTATTTGTGAGCTAACTTGTTACCTGCCCATGAGATATATGATGACCTTGATTTAAAACTTTCAAACAACATTCACAGCCATGGATTAAAAAAAATAAATAAATAAAATGTATGCTGGTCTTTTTGTTGTCATTGTTTGTTTTTCACGTGTTCCAGGTTCCGCAGCCTGACGACGGCGTTTTTCAGGGACGCCATGGGGTTCCTGCTGATGTTTGACCTCACCAGCCAGCAGAGCTTCCTCAACGTCAGAAATTGGATGAGTATGTTGATCAGTGAACGTTTTCATCCCAACATTTTTCTGCCATATCCTGTTTTGGAAACTGACAAAGGTCGGCCGCTTAAAAAACAACAACAATTTACCGTATTTCTGGAGGATAAGTCGCACCTTTTTTCTGTATTATCAGCTCTTTAATTAGGGATTTTTCTGCATTGTTAAAGTGTACGTTAACCCCAACCCCCCATTTTAAACATTTTCTTTATTTGCATCTCACATGCCTGGAAAAAGTCCTCACCATGTAATTTAGGTCCTTTGGACTTTTTTCAGGAAATGCTTCTGGGGAGCATAAGGATGGCTAAAAAACTTCAGCTTTTGGGAGGCTTCTTACCCCCAACTATGCCCCTCTTAACCCCCTTGCACTTTATGCATTTTTTAAATGTAGATGTCAATTCAGATTCTAACTTTTCAGCTAGTTCACAGTAGGGCTGCACAATATGGCCAAATCAGCTGAACTTTAAGGTCTTCTTTTTAAGAAAATCCTCCTCTACACCACTCCATCAAGAAGCTGTATTTTATATTTTTAATTAAATTAATACCAAGTTGTAGAGATTTGCTATCAGTTTGAGTTTAAGGAAGATAATTTTAGAAATAAGAAAATGGCCGTTTACTCACCAATATAACTAGGAATCAGTGGTTCAGAGGATGTGTTCAAATTCAAATTGCAAACATTTTTCTTCTTCTACTAAGGTGGATTAGAACTTTTTGTGGAACACAGCACCAACTACTGTACAGGAGGGACCTAGCAGTCAATATGTGTCACCAATTTCAAAATGGCTCTTTTCAACCAGACGTGCCGTGACATGTCAATCATCTTGGTGGCACATGGGGTGTCCAATCAGATTTCAGGGGAGTCCAGTGCAACCCAGCGACACCCATGCCTGGAAGTGTTCAACATTTAACATTTCTTCTTTCACTGTGGGCTCAAAATTTGGCACTTCCTGTTTCAGTCTCAACTTGCCATTAAATTCCCACGAGATCTCACAAGAGCTCATTTATTGTCAAACCAGGAAGTGTTCAACATTTGACTTTATTTTATTATTTAATGAGACAAACAAAATGGTACACAGAAACCTTACAGAGGATTAAATACAACAGCAAAAAACAGGTTCATTTAAAAAAGAACAGGTTCATTTAAAAAAAAAAGTAGGTCAAAACTAGAGGGGAATTATATATATAAAAAACTTTCCAAAGTTAAACACATTTGCCATTTCCTCTTTCACTGTGGGCTCAAAATTTGGCACTTCCTGTTTCAGTCTCAACTTGCTGTTGAATTAGCGTGAGATCCCACGAGATCTCCTGTCTTGTCAATCCAGGAAGTGTTCAACATTTGAAATTTCCTGTTTCACTGTGGGCTCAGGTGTATTTCCGGAAAATGTATCACTCGGCAATTCTCAGTGCGTGATGTACATGTTAGTAAAACAGAAACATCCTGATGAGTGACAGACAGAGCGAAACGAAAGCGGTTATGTCTGATAATGAAGCTTCAGAGCTTTTCTTTGAAAGCGGTGGCTCAGATTTACAGAGGAGATGACACACTTGACCCCTTTTTCAGAGTCTGTTGAATTTTGGAACCTAATTGTGGTGATGCACTGTTTGTGTCACAGGATGGTGGTTTACTGCTGCTGTGATCATTGACATGGTCTCCACCACACTGTTTTTACAGACCGCCTGGACACAAAGATGTACGAGGGCTGTCAATAAAGTATAGGTCCTTTTTATTTTTTTCAAAAACTATATGGATTTCATTCATATGTTTTTACGTCAGACATGCTTGAACCCTTGTGCGCATGCGTGAGTTTTTCCACGCCTGTCGGTGACGTCATTCACCTGTGAGCACTCCTTGTGGGAGGAGTCGTCCAGCCCCTCGTCGGAATTCCTTTGTCTGAGAAGTTGCTGAGAGACTGGTGCTTTGTTTGATCAAAATTTTTTCTAAACCTGTGAGGCACATCGAAGTGGACACGGTTCGAAAAATTAAGCTGGTTTTCCGTGAAAATTTTAACGGCTGATGAGAGATTTTGAGGTGATACTGTCGCTTTAAGGACTTCCAACACAGCGGGATGTCGCGCAGCACTCCCAGGCGCCGTCATCAGCCTGTTTCAAGCTGAAAACCTCCACATTTCAGGCTCTATTGATCCAGGACGTCGTGAGAGAACAGAGAAGTTTCAGAAGAAGTCGGTTTCAGCATTTTATCCGGATATTCCACTGTTAAAGGAGATTTTTTTAATGAAAGACGTGCGGGCGGATTGCAGCGTCGGCTCGCAGCCGCTGCGACGCTCCGCCACAGGAAAAACACCTCTGTTGGAAGCCTTAAGGACAAGTTGGAACATGTCCAGCTGTTAAACAATTTCTCATATACTCACTCCACTGAAAGCCATCAAAAGCCGCCTGGATTTTACAAATGGTTATCAACACGGAGGTGTTTTTCCTGTGCCGCTGCACCGCGCCGGCTGCGTCCCGACGCGCGCACCCGTCCGCACGTCTTTCATTAAAAAAATCTCCTTTAAACAGTGGAATATCCGGATAAAATGCTGAAACCGACTTCTTCTGAAACTTCTCTGTTCTCTCACGACGTCCTGGATCAATAGAGCCTGAAATGTGGAGGTTTTCAGCTTGAAACAGGCTGACGACGGCGCCTGGGAGCGCTGCACGACGTCTCGCTCCGTGGGAAGTCCTTAAAGCAACAGTATCACCTCAAAATCTCTCATCAGCCGTTAAAATTTTCACAGAAAACCAGCTTAATTTTTCGAACCGTGTCCACTTCGATGTGTCTCACAGGTTTAGAAAAAATTTTGATCAAACAAAGCGCCAGTCTCTCAGCAACTTCTCAGACAAAGGAATTCTGACGAGGGGCTGGACGACTCCTCCCACAAGGAGTGCTCACAGGCGAATGACGTCACCGACAGGCGTGGAAAAACTCACGCATGCGCACGAGGGTTCAAGCATGTCTGACGTAAAAACATATGAATGAAATCCATATAGTTTTTGAAAAAAATAAAAAGGACCTATACTTTATTGACAGCCCTCGTATATCTCATATTGGAAAAACTCAGAAGATGCTATTTTCAGGAGATAATGGATTCTCCATCTAACATGCCACAATTGTGACAGAAGTTGAGCTGAAGGCAGTGTTGCAGTCGGACGTTATACGCGCACGTGATCAAAACCTGAGAGCAAGTGGACTTGGACATTCTCTGGCCGGCCATTTGTACCTGAGGACGAGTGGAACTTGAAAATGTTCTCTGGCTGTCCATCTGTGTGAGTTCGAGTGGACCTTTAATCAACTGGCTGGAGATCACGTGTATGCGCAATGTGTGTGGGGAGCTTCTTTGATGTTGTGCACTTATTTTGAAATCTTTACAACGAGGTGAGTGAATGTTAATTTTTTTTAATCTTTTGCTTTGTGTTCCTTTCAGTGGAGCTTTCAATGAAAGTAAAATTTTTTATTTTACTTTGTCTGTAGGAATTTGGATCTGAATGTGTGTGTGTTAAAACAGCATGCTGTTTTAATGTGCAGCTCAGCTGGTAATTGTGGCTTGACGTGACATGATCACATGATCAGATCTGTAACGTCACATGTAAAGGCCATAAAACAGCTGACATGCTGTTTAAAACGGCTGCTGCGCTGTTTTAACTCGCATGTCAGCTGTTTTATTGCTGCTTTGTTCATGGACGTGGAATGTCTCTGTGACATTGTTTTTCACAGGCAACATGACACATATTTTAGGTTGTTTTTTTTACAGTTATATAAAACACTTATAACCATTTGTTTTGATTGTAACAGGCTGCGTTCATGACTAATGCTTGCAGGTGCACTAAAATTCAGGTTAGGTGAATTGAAAACTTTCTAATTGCCCAGGTTTCCCTTGCAAAAGAGATCTTGATCTCAATGGGACTAACCTAGTTAAATAAAGGTTAAATTAAAATGAAAAAACAGTTAAAAAAAAACAGTTATCACTTAAAAACGAGTCATCATAACACGATATTACACTTATTTAAACTTTGGAATGAATCCGTTCCTCAGTTCGTAATGTTAGCCAGTGGTGGGCACAGTTCAAATCTTGCAAAACTTCGAAGAGGTCGCCATGCTGCGAGATGTCATTAACAAAGGCTTAGATAATGCTGCACTTTAACCACTGCACACAGCTTTATAAAGTATAACTTTTCAGTTAGTCTGCCTGTGCATGACTTGGGTGATATGCTGGCGAGTCTGTATGGTGTGAAGAGAAATTGTCTTTATTCTCCCTCTTTCTCTCCCATAGGCATAGAAGGTAGGGGGGCGGGGGGGTTTGCCCCCCCCGGGCTCAGCAAAATGCTCAAATTTGGGCAGATGGGCTGGGAAATTCGGGCATGGGCCATGTTAAGGAAAATATGTTTGTCTAAAAAATATTCTAAAGGCGAAGAAAAAAAAATTGATGAAATTTTACTTGAAAGTGTGATGACCATCATCAGTATAAAAGTAGAACAGATGTCTTCAACTCTATAGAGTCTAGTGCTAGGGTCTAGGGTTGTAAATGCCAGCATGAAGCCCACTCCTTCCAGTCTAAAGCCCAAGTAGTGCTGCCTGCTGGTGGAGAGTAAGAGAACTAAGGGCCACCTGTGGACCAACCAAAGAGGTTATACGTATACAGTGGGGAAAATAAGTATTTGACCCCCTGTCACATTTGCAGGTTTTCCCACCTACAAAGAATGGAGAGGACTGTAATTTTTATCATAGGTGCACTTCAACTGTGAGAGACAGAATCTAAAAAAAAATCCAGAAAATCACATTGTATGAGTTTTAAATAATTAATTTGCATTTTATTGCATAAAATAAGTATTTGAACACCTACCAACCAGCAAGAATTCTGGCTATCCCAGACCTGTAAATTTTTCTTTAAGAAACCCTCTTATTCTGCACTCTTTACCTGTATTAATTGCACCTGTTTGAACTTGTTAACTGTATAAAAGACACCTGTTCACACACTCAATCAATCACACTCCAACTTGTCCTCCATAGCCAAGATCAAAAAGCTGTCTAAGGACACCAGGGACAAAACTGTAGACCTGCACAAGGCTGGGATGGACTATAGGACAACAGGTAAGCAGCTTGGTAGAAGACAACAACTGTTATGATTATTTATTAGAAAGTGGAAGAAACACAAGATGACTGTCAGTCTCCCTCAGTCTGGGATTCTATGCAAGATCTCACGTTGTGGGGTAAGGATGATTCTGAGAAAGCTCAGAACTACACAGGAGGACCTGGTCAATGACCTGAAGAGAGCTGTGACCACAGTCACAAAGATTACATTAGTAACACATGATGCTGTCATGGTTTAAAATCCTGCAGGGCAGCAAGGTCCCCCTGATCAAGCCAGCACATGTCCAGGCCCGTTTGAAGTTCACCAGTGACCATCTGGATGATCCAGAGGAGGAATGGGAGAAGGTCATGTGGTCAGATGAGACCAAAATAGAGCTTTTTGGAATCAACTCCACTTACCATGTTTAGAGGATGAGAACAACCCCAAGAAAACCATCCCAACCATGAAGCATGGGGGTGGAAACAACATACTCTGGGGGTACTCTTCTACAAAGGGGACAGGACGACTGCACCATATTGAAGGGAGGATGGATGGGGTCATGTATTGCGAGATTTTGGCAAACAACCTCCTTCCCTCAGTAAGAGCATTGAAGGTGGGTCATGGCTGGGTCTTCCAGCATGACAATGACCCCAAACACACAGCCAGGGCAATTGAGGATGGGAAGAAGCATTTCAAGGTCCTGGAGTGGCCTGGCCAGTCTGCAGACCTGAACTCAATAGAAAATCTTTGGAGGGAGCTGAAACTCCAAACCTGAAAGATTTGGAGAAGATCTGTATGGAGGAGTGGACCAAAATCCCTGTTGCAGTGTGTGAAAACCTGGTCAAGAACTACAGGAAACGTCTGATCTCTGTAATGGCAGACAAATGTTTCTGTACCAGTTGTTAAGCTCTGTTTAACTAGGGGGTCAAATACTTATTTTATGCAATAAAATGCAAACTAATTATTTAAAAATCATACAATGTGATTTTCTGGATTTTTTTTTTTTTTTTTTTTTTAGATTCTATCTCTCACAGTTGAAGTGTACCTACGATAAAAAAAATCACAGACCTCTCCATTCTTTGTAGGTGGGAAAACCTGCAAAACTGACAGGGGGTCAAATACTTATTTTATGCAATAAAATGCAAATTAATTATTTAAAAATCATACAATGTGAATTTCTGGATTTTTTTTTTTTTTAGGTTCTATCTCTCACAGTTGACGTGTACCTACGATAAAAAATTACAGACCTCTCCATTCTTTGTAGGTGGGAAAACCTGCAAAACTGACAGGGGGTCAAATACTTATTTTCCCCACTGTATATGAGTACTAGAGGCTGCACTTGCACTGAGCCGTGTCCCGGCAAGGAGGCGTGGTTGCCATTTTAATTTCGGGCAAGTCAGGAGGCAGCACGCATAGAAGTTGAATTAGTCTCGTCAAGAAACAGGTGGAATATGCCGGAAAGCTGCGCATGTTGGCAGTCTCACAAACGGAGGAACAAGGGACACAGTATTTCCTTCCATAAGTAAGTGGTTTTGGTTATTCTTGTCATTTTGTCCGTGACATTTGGTTGATAAACAGGTGTATGTTTCCTGCCCGTGCCTGTCATCCGAGGACATGGACCATTAATTCTTCACTTACACACCCCACTGACTTCATGATTGAAACTCGTTCAATAAAGGATAATTGTGTAAAAATAATATATACTGTATTTATAAATGTAATGGTTTTAGGAGCTGCGAATTTCAGAAACCCACTGGGGGTTTCTGAAATTTGGGCAAATTTGGTTTTGCCCCCCAAATAGACCCCACCTCCTACGCCTATGTTCTCTCCTCTTTCAGTTTGGTCACCAGGTCTCTTATCAGTTTAGCTTTTATCTGTAACTTCCGCTAATGGCCTAAATCTGAATTATGATTTTGGTACGACATGTCCTTTAATAATAATAATCATGATTATTATTGATATTCAGCAGCATTAACATTGCAACATAACTCTTTGTATATTGAGCTTAAAACTCTCGTGAATATATTCTCTGGATTTATAGACGTTATTATTGTCTTTGTTTTATGGAAACATGCCAGAAGCTCAGGTTGTTTCTCTGTTATTTTCAATGGGAATCGCTGTGAGCTGCGATCGCTTCCTGTACATGTCATTCTGGAGGAAAGTGAATTTTGCTCTTTAACGTCCTGTTTATTGTCCTTTACAACACTGTTTGTTGTCATTGTTCCAGAGTCGCCTCAGCTGGTGCCTAGCAGCTGACTTAGAACTGGTGCAGACCAGGCGAATCCGACTGTTTAATTAAAACATGACATAAGATGCCTGAAATTCGGTTTGCGTTTATTAGATTCCACGCAGATTAAACATAACAGACACAAATTAATTGGAATATTTGTTTTGGCAAGTTTTCAGAGTCTCATGCATGTAGCCTCTTATTAATGTGATGAAAATCATAAAAAAATGTATATTTTGGTCATATAATGTTCATTTACAAATGCTGTCATGTGGATTAACCCCGCCTCACGCTCTATGACTGCTGGGATAAACAGAATTTTCGGTTTTCAAATTGCCTTTTTTTAACAAATGAAAAAATTTACATATTTACAAATACAGATTTATTTGTAAAACCCAACACACATTTCAGTAAGTTGTGTGTGTTTTACTGACCAACTAATCACCCATGTCTGTCAGGAAACTAATTTACCCATAATGCACTGTGGCATGTATGTGTCATGTATGCTGAAACCTTCAAAATTAGTGTATTACTTTAAAATTAAAACATATAGCTGATATTGTCACTTTATAAAACGACAGCCGTGATGTTAATTTAAATAACTTGTCTGAAATTAGTTTGTTTAAAATTTTAACCATAAGTCAAACTGTCTGCCTGTGCATGACTTGGGTGATATGCTGGCAAGTCTGTATGGTGTGAAGAGAAATTGTCTTTATTCTCCCTCTTTCTCTCCTCTTTCACTTTGGTCACCAGGTCTCTTATCGGTTTAGCTTTTATCTGTAACTTCCGCTAAATTTTTTTAGGGGTTCATCGGTTTAACTTTATAAAAGATAACTTTTCAGTCAGCGGATTAACTGTTATCAAAGCTAACTTTTTGATTAGCTGTGCCCACCACTGACATTAGCAGCTAAATTCAATTCAAGCGTGCGTCGGGACGCTGCTAATTGTCAAGTCACCGCTGTCTGAAACACACGAGTACTCACAAGTACTTTGTTTTCGGAAGTCTCTGTAGGTGTTTGCTGCGAATGCCGTATACTTTGAAACCAGTCACTGAAGTGCACAAAATAATTCCAGTGGATCATCGGATGGCCGCTAACGGCCTAAATCTAGTTTGTTATGATTTCGGTACGATGGGTCCTTTAATAATACTACTAATAATCATGATTATTATTGATATTCAACACTAATAATACCAATGACGGTGATTGTTATTAATAGTAATAATAATTATTAATAATCAGTAGTAGTAGTAATTATTATTATTAAATGTGTGATTGCACCTGATTACAAGTTGCACAACCCCCCTCCCCCCACAAACTAGTTAAAAAAAAAATTTCAACTCATATCCAGAAAATTTATTAAATTCCATCTGTTGTTCATAACAGTGTAAAAAAGTAAGCCTTACATGGCCTAATATTGATTGTGTCTCTTGGATTTAGCTCACTGAGCAATTTTCGCTTGTTAGCATGTAGCCTGATTGTTGAACTTGTTTACATACACTGTTTTTATGTGTTTATAATATGTTCACCTGATAAAAATCATTAGTGATTTTTAATGAGGTTACTTCAGACTGGTAACTTTGAATAATATGTATATGTTGCAGACATGAATGAGCGAAGCTCTTCAGCATCACCCATGTCATTCAGGTCCTTCAGACTTTTTTTACGCAAATGCTTTAGGGGAACATTAGCATGGCTAAAACCTTTCAGCTTCTGGGGGGGCTCCACCCCCCAGACCCCCCTAATTACAGCCCTCTTAACCCCCTGCCACTTTAAGCTTTTTTATGTAGATGTAAATTAATCTTCAAAGTTTTCAGCTAGTTGACAGTAGGGCTGTACAATATGACCAAATTATCATATCTCAATATTGTCATATCAATATTATATACGATATCATAGATGGACTTTATTTACATCAGTTATGAAGAAATACAAACATTTCTTTCACCAAAACATCAAATCTTAGCTTGCATATCAGATGTACTTTCTGTCAAATTGTAGCTAAACTATTGGGTCTTCTTTTTAAGAAAATTCTCCTCTACACCACTTCATCAGGAAGCTGGATTTTATATTTTTAATTAATTTATATCAAGTTGAGTTTGAGTTCAAGGAAGATAACTTTAGATTTATTTATTTAAGTTGTGTCACTGGTGTGTCACTCAGACAGCAAAATTCAGAGGTTATTTAAAAATAAGTACTTCAGAGAGCAAAATTAAGAGGTTACACAGGGTTTATACAGAACGGTGAGGAGTAAATTACCTATATTTCTTTCAGCCTGAGCGTCTTCATGTTATATCTCATGAATCAACAGCTGCCTGCTCGTTTAAAATTACTGGAGAAACACGTATATATAAGGCAACCCAAATTAAAGGAGAAATGCTGCTTTTAACAACCTGGACCTCATTTCGGCCATAAAATATGGTCATTTACTCACCAATATAACTTTGGTGTCATTTGGAGTATGGGTTCAGATGACATGTTCAGTTTCAAATAAGTCAAACATTTTTCTTCTTCTACCTAGGTGGATTAGAACTCTTTGTGGAACACAGCACCAGCTACTGTACAGGATGGGCCTAGCAGTCAATATGTGTCACAGATTTCAAAATGCAGCTCTTTTTTTTTTTTTTTTTGCCTGTGTCGTGATATGTCAATCATCTGTGTCCATTCAGATTCCAGGGGAGTCCAGTGCAACCCTGGCCTCTGCTGTAGCTCCACCCATGCCAGGAAGTGTTCAACATTTGACATTTCCAGTTTCACTGTGGACTCAAAATTTGGCACTTCCTGTTTCAGTGTGAGCTTGCCACTGAGTTCCCACGAGATTTCACGAGATCTCGTCTGTCAATCCAGGAAGTATCAGTCCAGGAAGTGTTTGACATTTGTCATTTCCTGTTTCACTGTGAACTCAAAATTTTGCACTTCCTGTTTCAGTGTGAACTTGCCACTGAGTCCCGCGAGATTCCACAAGATCTCGTCTGTCAATCCAGGAAATGTTTGACTTTTCCTGTTTCACTGTGGACTCAAAATTTGGCACTTCCTGTTTGGGACTCCCTGTACCATGAGCAAGCTTCGCACCACTGCACGTCGCTTTGCTCATAATTTTCGGCTCACAACACAACAGCAACGTCAGATTTATGCCCCGTCCATTCCCAACAACACTCAGGTGGGTGTTGCTTTTGGAATTGTTACCTGGACTTAAGAATCATTTCACACAAACTCTCTTTGCACAGTTTCAGATGAAACCTTGTGTACGTTTCCACTGAAAATAAGACATTTTTATTTTTATTGTCAGTAACTTCTGTGAAAATCGTTTCCAGAATCTTCATTTAGCAGAGAAATAAACCCGTCAAATTTGGAAACACAAAATTTAATAATACAGTCAAACACTGAACAAAATGTGAAGCTTTGAACCGTTCAGAGATTCAGCGTGAAATTAATTTTCAGCTCAGATCAAGTCTTGATTCCTGGACGTGTGAGTGAACATGTGCGTGAACGTGCGAGTCCACAGGAACTTTGACTCTACAGTCTTTAGTGTTTTTTTTTAATGTCTTTCTTCATCATTCCAGGCCAGTTACAGGCCAATGCCTACTGTGAGAATCCAGACATTGTGTTGGTGGGAAACAAGGTGGACCTGGCCGACCAGCGGGAGGTTCCAGAGAAACAGGCCAAAGAGTTGGCTGATAAATATGGGTAAGTTTGGGTTTTGCATACATGGCTTAGAATCAGATGGAGTTTTGCCCAAAATGCAGAAAGAATTTCACTGGAACATATATAGCAGTAAATAAATCAACTATTCAAAACATGCAGTGTGTTAGTTTCTTTTTTATTATTATTAATAATAATTTATTGTTTTTTTTTGTTTGTTTGTTTTTGGCTTGGTCTCACATGAACATGACCCCCCCCCCCCCCTCAATACAGTGGTATTCACTCTTCTTTCATGGTTGGCAGGTCTATAAATCATTAATCTGTTATTTAGCAATTTTTAAAAATAGATCATTCCTCCTCTACAAAATTGTACTGTTCTGACATTTTACAGTGAAACCAAACGTCACTTTTTTATGTTTTATGACCTTGTATTTGTTTATGTTAAAGGTCAGTTAAAGTTCAAGCTTCTGTTCCACTACTACAAAAATCAACATTCACAGAAACACATTTATCAGCAGGAAAAGTTATTTTAGGACATTTTTGCACATTGTTTGTTTGTTTAAAACCTTTTCATCGTTGTAGAATTCCATACTTCGAGACGAGTGCAGCGACGGGCGCGGAGGTCGACAAGGCAGTGATCACGCTGCTCGACCTGGTGATGAAGAGGGTGGAGCAGTGTGTTGACAAACCGCCCGCTGAGTCGACCAATGGGAATGGAGCCACTAAACTGGGCGGGGCTCAGTCCAGCGAGAAGAAATGTGCATGCTAGTTTCAGAGAGGGAGCAGTCGGCGCTCCTTTGTTGTCTCTTCGTTCCACTCGTTTTACTCCCTCTTCTGTCGGCATGTTTTCTCGTCTGTTCTCTTATTTTCCTTTTTTCCATCCATCCTCACGCCACTCTGGCCTTAACACAAGATATCCCCCTCTAGTGGATATTCTGGAGTAATGCAGTCTTTATCTGCACGTGCGTGATGGTGAGTTTCAGGAGAAAATGAAAAAAAAAAAAAACATTTTATCAGCTCCACATGGAGTTTAAAAACAGTGTTTTACTGCATGAATAACTTCAACAGGAAATCTGTTAAAACATTTATTTCAGTTCTTTCAGACTTTGTTCTATGTGTAAACTCATATCTGACATTTAAAAAAAAAATCTAACGACTTTACACCTTATTGTTAACGAATATGCTTTTCTTTAAAACTGACAGAAACAGACTTCTGTAAAATTGACTTTTTCGCAAAACTTTCCACAGGAAAAATTCTTAGCTTGCAGTCAGTTAAATTCTGAGTTAGAAAGAGTTTAACATCGGGACGTTTAACATTCTTGCTGCAACCATCAGCAAGACATGTATGGCTTTATTATTATTATGATTAATGTGCCCTTTGAGGACAAAATACAAAAGTATTTTCTGGGATTTTTTTGCCGCTAATATGACAAGTTTTATCTGTTAGCAGATTTACTTTGAAACTAGAATCACTCAAAGAATAAATGAATGATAATTATTACATCAGACTTAGTTCTGACTTTTTTCCCCACCATGCCAGTTTGTATTTACATTTGGACTTCAGTCTAAATTTAATGAAAAAAATTAAAATAAATCAAAATTGTGGAAAAACAATTTGACTCATGTAATATATGAGCTCGCCATGTGAGGCAGCACTGAGCACAGTGCAGCAGTTAAAAAGAGTAGAAGAAATTTAGTGTCATGTTTAATTTTTTTACCACGTCTTTGTTTGTGCCACGTTGTGTTTTTCACATTCTTTGAGTTTAACTGTTTACTTCATAACTTTGACATAAATAATCAACTAGTTTTAGATTCAGTTTATCAATATTAAATGTTATGTTTTGATTTGTTGCAGTTCATAAAATGAACTTTTTCTCCACTTCGTAAATTTTTTTATAAATAGATTTTAATTTGTTCAAAATCAAACTGGTTTAAACTGGATTAACACTTCTTAAAAAAGCACTAAAATACAAGTTCTCTTTAACTGGGTTGAATTTGAGATAATCAGATTTTAACACATTTACACAAAAACACAGAAGTGTGGAAAGGAGACTTTTAAACAAACTGTTAAAAGTTTTTTTGTTTTTTTAAGTATTTCATCATATTTTACATGAACAGTAAAACTTAACTTTTTCAAGTCATCAGACTTGAAATTGTTCAATAACAAGGAAAGACTTAAAACACAATCCTTTTCAAATGTGTTTTTAATTTTTAAAAACTCACATTTCCTGTTTTTAAACCAATAAAAGAAAATCTTTGGTGAAGTCTGAGACAATTTGACAGAATAAATCAAACAACTTCATGAGTTTAAATTAACTGTTAGCCTCGCAGTCAGACAGCAGATGATAAATTGATCAGATGTGAAAATAATATCTTTTCCCCCCCCTGTTGTCAGATTTTTTTTCTGTTTAAACATTCAGTTGTATCACTGTGTTAGTCATGATTGATAATGTTCTGGACAGACTTGAATCCAGATTCTGTTCAGACTGTTGTCCACCCAGGTACAGAGCGGTGCATTCGAGGAAACAACGTTAAAACATGTTTTAATGAATGAATGAATTTATTCGGCACACACACATATTTAACAAAAAAAATTTGTAAAACAAAAACTAAAAGCTTGTAAACAATTTCCCAGTTTTGTGCGGCCAAAAGGGTGTAGGTAGAAGCAAAAGCTTATAAACATCAACCCCTTTTACCATCTACTATATATATATATATATATATATATATATATATATATAATGTGTGTGTGTGTGTGTGTATGTGTATATACACACACACACTAATAACAAATACCAAAAAAGAAAAAACAAGCAAGACAATATAGATTAATCAGTGAACCCACAGTCTTTGCTTTTAAAGCTTTATTTCTGTTTGACAGGAGAGCGTCTGTTCAGATGACCTGAGGTCACCGTGACAACTGTCCTGTCTGTCCAAGTACAGCCAAAACACAAACTTCACCACGTCTCAGATTTCACGTCAGCGAGAGCAGCTTTTCACTTTAAAGTACTCAGGGAACCCAAATTTTTAGGTGCGCTGAACAGTTTCCTCAAATTCCTGTTTTGACCTTTTACTGATGAAGTGACCTCTCACCTGTATTTCAGTAACAGGTTGTTGAAAAGGCGACTAATCCAAAACGAAATTAAATTTAACAAAAATACAGCAAATATGTTTAAGATCTCTGCCGTTATTAAAATCTAATTTAAACAGTTTCAAACAATAATCTTATAATAACAGCTGGATTTTTATGAAGAAAAGCAAAAATGTTTTGAGAATGAAGCTACATTTTGGTGAAAAGCTACAAGACAAGAAGAACAAAAAACCCCTCATGAATAAAGCTACATGCATATATATATATATATATATATATATATATATATATATATATATATATATATATGAGGTCTGTCAATAAAGTATAGGTCCTTTTTATTTTTTTCAAAAATATATGGATTTCATTCATATGTTTTTACGTCAGACATACTTGAACCCTTGTGTGCATGCGTGAGTTTTTCCACGCCTGTCGGTGACGTCATTCGCCTGTGAGCACTCCTTGTGGGAGGAGTCGTCCAGCCCCTCGTCGGAATTCCTTTGTCTGAGAAGTTGCTGAGAGACTGGCGCTTTGTTTGATCAAATTTTTTTCTAAACCTGTGAGACACATCGAAGTGGACACGGTTCGAAAAATTAAGCTGGTTTTCAGTGAAAATTTTAGAAAGACGTGCGGGCGGATTGCAGCGTCGGCTCGCAGCCGCCGTGATGCTCCGCCACAGGAAAAACACCTCCGTTGGAAGCCTTAAGGACAAGTTGGAACATGTCCAGCTATTAAACAATTTCTCATATACTCACTCCACTGAAAGCCATCAAAAGCCGCCTGGATTTTACAAATGGTTATCAACACGGAGGTGTTTTTCCTGTGCCGCCGCACCACGCCGTCCGCACGTCTTTCATTAAAAAAATCTCCTTTAACAGTGGAATATCCGGATAAAATGCTGAAACCGACTTCTTCTGAAACTTCTCTGTTCTCTCACAACGTCCTGGATCAATAGAGCCTGAAATGTGGAGGTTTTCAGCTTGAAACAGGCTGACGACGGCGCCTGAGAGCGCTGCGCGACGTCTTGCTCCGTGGGAAGTCCTTAAAGCGACAGTATCACCTCAAAATCTCTCATCAGCCGTTAAAATTTTCACCGAAAACCAGTTTAATTTTTCGAACCGTGTCCACTTCGATGTGTCTCACAGGTTTAGAAAAAACTTTGATCAAACAAAGTGCCAGTCTCTCAGCAACTTCTCAGACAAAGGAATTCCGACGAGGGGCTGGACGACTCCTCCCACAAGGAGTGCTCACAGGCGAATGACGTCACCGACAGGCGTGGAAAAACTCACGCATGCGCGCGAGGGTTCAAGCATGTCTGACGTAAAAACATATGAATGAAATCCATATAGTTTTGAAAAAAATAAAAAGGACCTATACTTTGACAGCCCTCGTATATATATGGCAAAATCAATTGCTGACATTTAACAGAAAACCATTTATGCAACCAGATGTATTATATAGATATTGTATGATTCAGTGTAAAAAAGATGTAATATTTAAGAGGAGAAACTTTTTTCCCACAAAATAGTTATACTATTTACCAGTAGTTATATATTTAAAAGGAAATAAAACACCTCCAGGAAAATAGAAAATATTTTCATTAAAAAAAAATAATAAAAAAATGTAATATTTCCAGAACTATAATTTAAATTGTGTTCTGGATAAGCGACAGAAAATAAATGAGTGAATGTTTTGGGGGGTTTACTTTAATGGGGGAAAAGAAGGTGTAACAATTCAGGAACATGCTTTAATATTTAATGACAAAAATCTGCTGTATGTTAATTTTAAATAGAAATCACATGCTTATTCTCATAACATTCTGACTTGAAGATTAAATAATTCTGCAGTAGTTTCATGCAGGATTATCAGATAGTTCTAAATCTTGCTATAGTCATTCAAACCTCCATGAAGAACACGGTTTTAATGGTCTGTTGTATGAATACAACTTTAAAAAAGTTATAATAAGCTCAATTAATAATTTTTTACACATTCCAAAGCTTCAGTAAAATACAGAGAATGAATATTTTTAATAATTGCTTCATATCCACCGATTGTCCATGAACAGCTGCAAACTAAAGATTTATTTTCAAGATGCATTTATCCTTTAATAAAAAAAAAACAATTTGTGGGATTGCTCAAACGGTTGACAGCAGGGCAGCTGATTTTTAACTCCCCTGATCTTTTTAATGAAAATGAAATATCGCTTAAAAGCTCAATACATGACCAAATTTGTTAAAGTCACCAATTATTTAAAAAAAATATTCTCCTGTCATTGGCTTTAATTTCATGTTTGTCATATTTTTTAAATTGCTTTTGCTTTAAAATTCATCCAGAAATTAAAATTGAATTAATTCTGCTTGGATGAAAAAAAAAATTATTTTTCGTTTGTTTGGGGTTTTAATTTTTTACTTTGTAATTTTTGTCACTTATGACCTTATTGAGGACCAAATTTTTGTTTGTTGTAACAGGTGTAGTTTTTCACAGCTAATATTAAGTTTCTGTGCAAAAAAAAAAAAAAATGAGGCACGGTTATAAAAAAAGTTTGAAACAAAAATTCTTATACCCCCATCAGAATGACGAATTGAAACACATCCGAAAAGTGTCGAGTTTCAGTTCCAAAATGTTCTGACAGCCATCTGCGAGAGTCCACACAGTTGGTAAAAATCAGCCGGCGGCCCCGAGTGTGATGCACATGTTCAAAACCCTCTGGGCACCATTGAGATGGGACACCTATCCGATGACGGTCTATGTGCAATCTGACCACCATCTGAGTGCAATTTACATATTCTGATGGCGGAAAAACAGGATCCGAAATGATTTGAGTGCATACGAGGGAACCTCAAGATGGATCTGGCATGGCAAAGCCTGCCGGTATGACCTGCACGTGCCACGTATCATAATGTCCACCCAGTACCAGTAGGGACTGTGCAAAGGGAGGAACACAGCGCTCCCTCCCACTCTGGTCCCGTGTTTGCCATCCAGATGTTTGGACATCAGGCAGTCTTCAGCGCATTTATGGCCGTCTGACACCAGTCTGTGTACCTGTTGTCCATATACGCTTTGGATGCAGTAATCTAGATGCGTTCTGACACTGCTGACCACTTTTCCTCCCGACCTTCGGCTGTTTCCTGCACATTTTTGCTATGTGTGACGGAGGCTTTAGTGTTTATTTTCACCCTAATATTTTCACCCTCACTAAAATGTTGTGACCATCGAGGATATCTGTAATTACAATCAGACATTTTATTCTGATTTCTGTTTAAGGACATGACATCCCACATGTCATTGTTTTACTGGTCACGTGACGTGAATAATTAGTTCAGATTGTGAGGCAACTTCCGTGCGGCGCTCTTAATGGATTAACATCAGATAATAATAGCAAAGATGCTAAAAATATTCTTAAAAATGTCATCTATTGAAAGCAGTCAATAAATCTTTTAGCATTTATTGTCTTCAGTTTCAGGCATGAAAAATGATTAGGCTGCTGCAGGTGACCAAAAATTTTTCAGAAAGGGGGAAGGGGGACTAGCGGGACTAAGATTATAATCTTTGTTTACATCATGATTATTTCATAGTTGAAATTAGAAGTTTGTTTTTTGTATTTGTTCATTTGTGCCACAGTATGTTTTTTTTTTTTGTTTGTTCCCACGTTGGACCGACACTGTTTGGACAAGTTGTTCTATATTTATTCTTCTGTAAAATGTGTGAGCTACTGAGTACTTTGAGGCTTTATCGATTATCTGGCAAAGGACAAAAACAAGTTTGCGTGTCCAGTGCGGCTCTGAAAGCTTTTTATTTTTGGAATCTGATGCCTGCAGTTTGTGTGTTTTAGCATGTTTGACTCGACCCACGAGGCATTGTGTGTTTCTGGTGTCGGAGCTGCTAATAAACCAGTTTTATCCAACAATAATGGGACCCCGACCGGATCCCATTGTTGGCCAATGAGTTTTGTTTTTACTCAAGAAATAATAAAAATCAGTCTCGTGAAACAACAAAAAGTGCCCGAAATGTTCAAACACTTTCACAGATTTACTGATTGTTATGACATGAAAAGAGAAAAGGTAGAATCCACAGTGAAGAAGACTTTATTTGCATTTCATGCTCAGAAACATCTCACCAATCCAGAGCGAGAGATAAATAAATACCCACAAAAAATAAAATTAAAAACAAACAGCACAGCCAGTAGAATGTGAAGCTACAAAAATAATCCTGTTTTTTTTTTTGTTTGTTTTTTTACATAGCTGCTGACCCTGAAAAAAAAAAAACAAGAAAAACAGATAAAACAGTTTAACTTCTACAAATGTAAACGGCGGCGAGTCATATTTAAATTCAAACTAACTTTATAGTTAACAGGAAGACGGTTTGCATCTGTGTGCTTATAAACAGTACCCCCACCCCAAAAATCAAGTAGTACGTGGGGTAGACGTAGGACACGCACACATAAAACGTAACTATATGGCGGTGTTCTGACTCTTTTGGGAAGGGAAGGGTGTACTAGCAGGGGCCTGGCGTGCACTGAAAGCAGCACAATTTTTCAATTTATTTCTATTTTTTTTTGTCATTTTGTTGGGGAGCACAGCGTTTCAGTGTCTAATTCTAACAAGTAAGGTGTCATCTGAAAGTGTTTGTAATACAATATTGAAAAAAAAAAGATTATATACACACTAGAGCTTTTTACGAAATTCTATTGTACCTGCATTAACAGTAAGAACCTTGGGACACGATGATGATCAACCTGTTGCTTATCTTTAACGACAGATGAAAAATCAGAGACAGCATGCATTTACACTTAAATTGCTGCTTCAACAGATGAAAGACAGACGGCAACTCCATTTATGACCCCACGTCTACAACTACTATAAGCAACAGGTTGAATCAAAAAGAAATATGGTGAGAAATTGGGTTGCTGTAGCTAGATGCCTGGTCTCCACTAGGCGGCGCCTCTAAATGGAGTCAAACATCCTGTTCGGCCACGTTAAACATGTCAACGTTTCAGACTAAAATCAATAAAGCACGGAAGCAGTTTCAAACTTTAATGCTTGCTTGTCTCTGCTGGTTCAGCTTCTAAACACTGAAGACATCTTGTGAACACAGACTGGATTTTAAATGCACATAGAGTCTAAAACCAGATTTTTTCATTTTAAAAACGTTGACAGATTCTGCGCAAAAAACCTGACAGTTCCTTGTATTGGCAGCAAAACTCAGAAAATACCTGAAACTGATCTTAAAAATCTGATTTCTTTTTTTAAGGTTTTTTTTTCTTGTTCGTTTTTTGCCCCCTATGAATTTCTTCTGCATAAAATACACTCTTCAAATCATACAACAGACCAAAAGTATTTAATATAAATAATGTATAGCTGTTTGAATCACTATGTTGTCCCATTTTAAGTTTCATTAAATACTGCAAATATCTGAAATCCCTCTTCATGAAAGCAGCTACATCCATGTAAAAAAAAAAAAAAATTTTAGTCCTTTTGAGTAGAAAAGAGAGAGAGAAAAAAGCTGAAACCAAAACCTTCAAACTAGTCACAAATCAGAGTAATATATACTGTAAATATATATTTTTGTACAACTGATTATAAGACGTCACTTTAAATGTACACTTAAAGATTAAAACAGATTCATAGCTTGCTTTTTATCTTTTAACCACTAAAAAAAAATCCTGAACATTAATTTGTCCTTTAAAATATCAATAAAAGGAATATGTTAATTATCAAATGTCAAATTAGTCATATGTCTGATTATTGTCTGATATTAAAATAAAAGGGGTTTTTTTTGTTTGTTTTTAAAAGTTTCTCATTCACCAGGAAATAGCTGTAGGTCAAAGGTGACTTTAAATTCATGATGATTTGAATCTTCTTATTTTGACATTTTAGATCAAACAAACAGATTGACACCCAATTAAATAGTGAAGACATTTGGTAAAATGTTCATTTGGACATGTTTTTCTAACTTTCTGAGGAACACTGTCATGTCAGTGTGGATTTCATCATCCTTTGTTCTCAGACTTTGGTGACAGAGTTTGTGTGAGTTGTCTCCAGTGTCTCGTCGTCTTCGTCGTCGTCCACGCTCAGATCCAGTTTCAGGTTTTCCAATGTCTGACGCATCGTCTCCTGACGCCTGCAGAAACCACGAGATCAAAAACAAAACATCACACCTCCAGTTCTCTGATATCACACGGTCAGGGCTCGTTTCACATGATTGACAAAGAGGCAGTTGGTCTTACAGAACAAGCCTCTCCTTTACAGGGAAATGTCTAATATTTTCATTGATATTATCCTGCTATTCACATGGATAATAGGATAATGAGAGCTAAACACTTTGTGTACAAACGCGTCATTCATCTCCAGTTGTGAGTGCTGATTTCTCAGTGAGATACCAACTGCGACACTGTTGCTCGTTCACGTGTTTCGTCACAAAAGGCCCATTTACACGAGCATGCCTTTGCTTCAAGCAATAGCACGAACGTCGTCGTGACGATCCCACCCGCTGTGTTCACATCTGGACACCGTTCTTTGTTCTACCGGCTGCCACGCGCTCTAGACGCTGCGTATATAAAATAATAATTTTGTGGCGGATTAAGCTTTTTTTTTCTGCAAATTGGCCGTTGAAAGAGGCTCTAATCACTTCCTGAATCACAGAGGACGCTGCAGCCGGAACCGTTCGTGCACGCACGCGCCTAACAAGCTGCAAGAAAGCATTTTGAACAGCCTAAAAAGGTAATTATTTGTCTTATTTACATTGTCATGGCTTGGTAAAACAGTTGCGTGTTCTTTCCTTCTTTTCTGCAGCTGTTAAAGTACAAGGTCTGTTAGAAAAGTATCGGACCTTTTTATTTTTTATAAAAACCTGATGGATTTGAATCACGTGTGCTTGCATGAGCAAACCTTGAACCTTCGTGTGCATGCGTGACCTTTTTCACGCCTGTTGATTGCATCATTTTCTGGTAAGCAGCCTTTGTGTGAGGTGTGTGTCGTGCGCTCTGTGTTTTTTCATTCCAAGGAAAAAGACAACGACTGGAGCAGCGCTGCATCAAATTTTGCCAGAAACTGGGCGACAGCCAGGTGGAAACCATTTGGATGATTCAGACGGCTTTCAGTGACGATGCTATGGGCATCACACACATTAAGGAGCGGTACAACCGGTTTAAAGACGCACAACGGTGGAGAGTGAGCCACGCTCCGGTCAGCCATCAACATGCAGAAATGACCAGATCATTTCCAAAGTGAACGCTGTGGTGATGCGGGACTGTCGTGTGACTATCCGAGAAATTGCAGAAGAGGTGAAAATCAGCACTTTTTCGGTACATTCCATTGTGACAGAAGATTTGGCCATGAAAAGAGTGGCGGTGAAAATCATGCCGATGGCTTTGGCACGAAGCTGCCGACGGAGCAAAAGCACCTCCGCGTTGAAGTCTCACAGGACATGTTGTGACATGCCCACCTCTTCCACAATTTCTCGGATAGTCACACGACTGAAAAGTCACCGAAAGCCGTCTGAATCATCCGAATGGTTTCCACCTGGCTGAAGCCCAGTTTCTGGCAAAATGTGATGCGGCGCTGCTCCAGTCGTTCCATCTTTTCCTTGAAATGAAAATCCACCGAGCGCGCTGCACACGTCCCACACAAAGGCTGTTTACCAGAAAATAACGCAATCGACAGGCGTGAAAAAGTTCACGCATGCGCACGAAGGTTCAAGGTTTGCTCATGCAAACACACGTAATTCAAATCCATCAGGTTTTTGAAAAAATAAAAAGGTCCGATACTTTTCTAACAGATCTCGTATGTTTATAACAGATTTAACTTCTTGTTATAATCCTTCATACAAGCTGCGGTCTGATGCGATCCGCTGACGTCACCACTCGCTCTGTTCACTTCTCGTTTACTCCACTTGACGAGCTGCACGTCGTGTTGGTGATTAGATTGCGCCACATAGCACGACATTTGTGTGTGAAAGATTTTTTGAACATTTCAAAATTCTCTGTGCCCCTCTGGCATCCTGTCTGCACCAGTTAAAGACGAATTTACTCTCCAGCACGACACAGGTCGTGATGTGTTGTGAAGCAAAGTCATGCTTGTGTAAATGCGCCTTTAGTCACGTCTCTGCTGCCCAACTGCTGTCCAACAGTCGCGCCCATTGAGATACGACCGTAAGACTTTGGGCTTTTTGAAATT
Source organism: Thalassophryne amazonica (assembly GCF_902500255.1). Classification (NCBI taxonomy): domain Eukaryota; kingdom Metazoa; phylum Chordata; class Actinopteri; order Batrachoidiformes; family Batrachoididae; genus Thalassophryne; species Thalassophryne amazonica. The sequence continues at coordinate 42,095,262 of NC_047119.1, read as the reverse complement.
TCTCACGTCTATAGAGTAATTTCAATCATGACTGTTGCCACAAATTAATGTCACGATGAAGAAAGAAAATGAAGCATCATGGGACTTTAAGAATGACCTAGCATTGCAGACGTCGCATCTTACCGACGGGTGTTAGCACTCAGCTTGTCCATAAAAAACTACATTAACTGACAGAAAATTCACATTTCAAGAAATCATTTCATACTTTTTGATATTCTTGGCTGCACTGTTGTTTGCTCTTCATACAAATATGTATTTTCAGAAAATGGACGCGTTAGCGTGTGCGGTTTGTGTTCGTACTGTATGTTCAATTGCTGGTCGAGCAGCTGCCGCTGCAAACGGGCGCACATCTCTCTCTCCTCCGCCAGCTCCCTCTGTATGTGGCGGTACTGAGCATCCTTCCGACCCGCCTCTTCCTCCACCTCGTTGAGCTGTCGCTTCAGGGAGCGAATCCTCTGCGTCATCTGCGGGCACAAAGATCGGCTCAAGTCAGCCTGAGTCTGTGCTAATGCTAACACTCCATATAGCCTGTGTTAGCATTGATTAACTTTCACACAAACATTCAATTAGTACATGTCTGAAAATTAACGCCACAAAGCACGTCATTTTATTATACACTCAACGCCACCCCCTTGTGGACAGAGTGTGTCAGTTTTTTAGTACGTGTCTGAACTTCAACTCAATGTCACTCCCATGTGGACAGTGTCATTTGTAGTAGACATCTAAGTTTAACTAAACGGCACTCCCATGTGGACAGTGAGTTAAACGTTAACTAAACAGTGCTCCCATGTGGACAATGTGTCAATGTGTCACATTTTTTACGATACATATAAAGGTTAAATAGACGACCCCCCCCATATGGACAGAATGTGTTGTGTTTTTTACTATGCCTAAAGGTTAACTAAATGATGCCCCCCTGTGGACAGAGTGCATCGTGCTGGTTTGTTTTTATGTTGGTTTTCATTACCAGGTCTTTCTGTTCGGTGGCAATCCGATGCTCCTCCTCCATCTGATCTGTCAGCTCGTTGATTTTTCTCTCCAGTTTACCGATGGTGTTTGTCAGAACTGCTTTGTTTCTGGACAAACAAACAGGCCTCATTTAAACAAACATGACCAAAGTCATCACTCTGGATTGTCACTAATATCCACAGTTACGTTTGTTAATGAAACGCTAAAATAATGGTTAGCCATTCAAAAACTAATTTTACTATACGTGTCCTGCTCAATCATTAAGCTAGGCTGCCGTCACATACAACATACTCAAATATAGTTCAAGTATCTCAATAGCGACTGGGCCAGCACACTTGAAAATAAGCTAGCTTTCTTCAAAAGCATCTGTGTTTTATAAAATATCAATACATTGCAACCTAATTAGTGATTTTTTTTTTTTACACACTGAAAAGTAACCATATGTCCCAGAATAATATTAACTACACAGTAACAGTGGCATAATACATGACATACTAACGGGCAATTCATGCTAATGAATGGGAGGTTTGACATACAAAGTGGCCATGATTATGTCACTGCATATTTTGGGATATTTTTGGGTCCCTCTCAAACTTTTGTAAATCTTGACTATTTTATATACGAGTATCAATAAACTTCTACACTAAAACAGTAATCATATTGTAAAAAAAAAAGTTATGAGCAATCTATTTACTAAGATGGATTTCTGTTTTTATTATTTATTTATTTATTTATTTTACATCTTAATAGATGGACTGGCACTGGTTTGCAATAAATACCATAAAGTTTGAACTTTTTTTTAAACAATCTAATAAAAGTTCTGAGGTTGTAAAGTTCTATTTTAGCGCATTTTAAAAGATGCGCTTTGACAACCCTTATTCATCTTCTGATGAGGTTTGCGCTCTTCTGAGCGCTCTTCTCGCTGACTGACCTCTCCTCGGCTCTCAGACTGTTCTCTAGCTCTTTGACTCTGGTCTCTGTCCTGGAGATGACGTCCTCCTGAACTCTGGAGCTCTGAAGTTCATCCATCTCCAGACGTAGTTCACGCAGCTGCACACAGATGCGCACACAATTTAGTACAATGGGACCTTTCAAAATAAGATGTCACAAAGTGCTTCCACAGTTGGACTACCTGTCGCTCCATCATGGCTTTATCACTTTCCAGCTGTTCGTTCAAATCTTTCTCCTGAATCACCTTCAGCTGCAGCTGCTCCGTCTGGAATAGAACAAGTACATCAATTGGATGCTGAAATCTGATAAATATTCCTGGACTTTTGCTTTGGGATTAATATTATAGATTACCATCAAATCTGAGTGTAGAATTCACTTTAACAGATCAGCAAATATCACTTTTTCACCAACTGGATCAAACATCATGACTGTGACTGCACATAAAGAGGTTACTGTTGTATGAATGAAAGTCACCACCAGAGGACGGTGTGTGAGCTTTCAGTCAAATTTACTTTGGGTGTGATCTGATTCTAACCTGGCAATGACTTTTGTCCCATGCCACAGAGTCTGTTTATTTTCTAATTCTTTTCACTTGCACTTCCCGATTAATTGTTATAACAGTAAAACAGAGTTTTTGGTGTTCACCTGTTCGATAGCTCGCTTTTGTTTGGCGGCCCATTTCTGCTCGCTCTCATGTAGCTCCTCCAGGTCAGTCTCCATGTCGATTATCTTCTCCTGAAGTAAAAATGTAAAAAAAAAGGTCAACTTTATTAAATCTTGAAGAATATATATGGAAGGAAAAAAAAAGTCAAATTTATTAAATCCCTAAGTCCAGAGCTAAGCTAGCAAAAATGGAGTGCTAACGCTAATATTCACTTTCAAATTCAAAATATAGTATAGGCAAGATGACACCTTTTAAACAACTTTACTTTATGGGTAGCTCGTAAATTTACTCCTAACAGTATGCATATTATGTGTAAGAATAACAGTAGAATAAAGTTTGCAGTGTTTAATTTAGACCTTGAACAGAATTTCTTTCACCAAAACATCCAGTGTAGGCTTCCATCTCAGATGGACCTTCTAGCAAAATGTAGCTGAACTTTCAGGTCTTCTTTTTAAGAAAATCTTCCTCGATACCACTTCATCATGAAGCTGTATAACTGCAAGCTTTGCATTTTCTATCCCCACTGTGCACAATTTCTCCAATCACAGCCACAGAAGCCTATAACAACTTCTGGGTGTCTTGGTGGCTTTTCTCACTCTTCTGCTTCTTGCACAGTCCCTCAGTTTTTGAGAACTGTCTACTCCAAACAGATTTACCATAGAGTGCCATACTGTTTGTATTTCTTCATAACTGAAGAAAGTCCACGACATATTCAGTGACTTGGAAAATGTTCATGTATCCATCCCGACTTGTCTGCCAAAAATTGGCAATAATACAGATTATTTACAGTGAGTAATTTATATTAAGTTGTAGAGATTTGCTCTCAGTTTGAGTTTAAGGAAGATAATTTTAGGTTTTTTTTTGTGTGTTTTTTTTGTATGTGAAATGTCATAAACAAAATGTGTGAAATATCAAGTGTCCCAATACTTTTGGAGGGCACTGTATATACTAAAGCTACCATGTTAAAACAGTTTTAGGGCCACATTGAGTTTTTCTTTTTGCTTTTTTTTTTTTTTTTTTTTTACTTCGAGAATAAAGTCATAATTTTATGAGGAAAAAAAACTCAATATTACGAGAATAAAGTCATAATAATACAAGAATAAAGTTGTAATATGAGAAAATAACTTGGAATATTACGACAATAAAGTCATAATTTATGAGAAAAAACTCATAATATTATGAGAATAAACAGATCTGTGGAGCACATTGTTAAGTTGCACTTCAGTATAGGTTTTACAAATAAGGAAATACTTCATCTTTTGGCCCATCTGCACCACAGTATCATTAGTATCAGAACTTTGAAAAGAATTTGCAAGAAAATGTGTCTATTCCGGTGGAGGAACTATACCGACTTCGCCTGTAGTTCCGGCAGTTAGTAGCTTCCGAAATCGCCTCTTTCGTGAAGGAGGAGGAGAAGGCTGGAACTACAGGGGGTTATCGCTTCTCATATAAATACAACTTTATTCTTGTAATATTATGACTTTATTCTCGTAATATTGCAAGGTTTTTTCTCATAAAATGACTTTATTTTCGTAATGCTATAGAAAATGTGTGATCATAAAACACTTATAGTTCAGCACGTTTAAGACATCGCAATGACATGCTTTTTAGCTACTGCAACATAACACTCATTTATCATTTTACTTTTACTGCTAACACTGCATGCTAATCTGTTAGCACAATATTCAGATTTTTATATTAGCAAACATGCCAGTATAGACAGTAAAGTCGTGATCAACTCCACGTCCTCTGTAGAGTTTATACCCTACAATGTAAATTTGGTGAAAAATTGTTAAAAGTTTTATTAGCTAGTCTTTTTATAACTACCTGGGCACCACAGAGAAATGTTTTTATGATAACTGGTTAATATGTTTGTGTTTATTTACAGTATTTAAGAACACTGTACAAATAAAGACAATGTAAACTTCTGTATATTTTAGGCAGTTTGTGACGTGAGATTCATTCAGAATTACTCTTCAGAAATGACACGATTAATCTGTGGGATTATGGAATTAACTGATTTGAATATGGGATTGGCATAATTAAGACAACATTAACCTCAAACTCTGCCATTGATCAGCCTGAATAATTCAAGATGGTGTGTCGGAATTATCAGGTCAAACAGACTCTGACATTTAAACGGATCCAGAATGAAAAAACAATACACAAAAAACTTTATTCCACTTTGTTATGTCAGACATGTTACAAAACAGTAATCCTGATCAGAATTATGGATATTTTTATGTTGCTTCTCTGTCAAGAATTGATATATTCAACATAAAAAAAAACCCAACTTTAATATTGTTTCCTTTCTGGGATTATTGTTGTCATTCAAAAACTGAAACAATAATATTTTATTATATAAGAATTTATGTATTAAATACTTTTCATTCATTTTTACAGACAGTCAGTTTATTAATATCTACTTTATCTCCTGGTGGTTGGACGTCAATTTCAGAGCTAATGATTTATTTTTTATAATATTTTGAAATGCCGTGATCGGAGATATGTTTATTTATTGATACTTATTGATTGAATGGTGTTGTTTTGAGTACCTGAGCCACTTTGAGCTGTTTGGCAAGGTCTTCTTTGGCCTGGTTGGTGGTCTGCAGCTCCATGTGGAGGTCATCCACAGTCCTCTCCGCCTGCTTCCACTGCAGCTGAATCCGCTCTCTGAGCTGAATCTCCTCCTCCAGCGTCCGCTCCTTATCGATAAGCTTCCCAGATACCTAAAACACAAACACCACCATTTGTTTGGTATTAAAGCTCTGCTTCAAAGAACGAGTTGGTTGCCTGCATAAGAACAACTGTGGACCGAGGTTTTCTTGTATTTGTGTCCAGCGGGGGGCGCTGTACCTCTCCCTGCAGCCTGCTGACAATCAGCTGCAGTTTCTGCACCTCCTGCTCCTTCTCCAGCAGAGACTCCTCCAGTTCCTGCAGCCTCGTCTGGGCATCATCACGAAGCTTCTGCTGCAGGTTCACCTCCGCCGCCGCCTGGGTGGACACCTGCAGTGCCTCCCCCAGCTGAAACACAGCAATGACAACGCCCGTGTCAAAGTGTGAGGTCAACTACATGGTGTCACTGAAAATATCAACCCCCAATCTCAATTCTCTTTTGTACCTCTTCCCCTTCCCCTTGCCCCTACCCCTACGCCTACCCCTTTAAAACAAGGGGTAAGGCGAAGGGGTATGCCTCTAGCCCTATGAATTGAGACACCCCTCCGCCTTAGGAGAAAACAAAACTGCCCGTCTCAAACTGCCGTTTTCACTGTTTGTTAACATGGCAACCGAAATGCAACTTGTTGCAGTAGCCTGTTTGCTCTTTTTATTTTCTCGCCTTTCTGCGTAAATGCAAAGAAATAGAAGAAGTCGCAGATTTCTTTGATGCATCGCAAACATGTCATGTTAATTATAATAATAATTAATAGTATTAATAATAAATGATTTAGTAATTTATTAATGTTAATACTAATAATTAATAAATAGTAATTAATGTTTGATTAATCATTAATTGATTGATTAGTAATTAATTACTAATTAAAATAATTTATAATAATAATAATTTATTAATTTATATAGCGCCAAATCATGACTAATCGCCTCAAGGCACTTCACAAACATCATTTAAAAGCAGAATAAAATGAAATAAGATTAAAACACAATAAAAAAAATAAAAAGAATAAAAAAACAATCATATAAAATACTAATGATAAAACAGGAAAACTGTTTATTTAAAATAAACACAAAATATATCAGTCTGTGTGCAATTAATGTATACATTATACAAGTTTCACTTTTTGAATGGAATTACTGAAATAAATCAACTTTTTCATGATATTCTAATTATATGACCAGCACCTGTATGTTATGTACTGGGCTGCATCTCATTATGTTAATATTTCTTTTTCAAATTCTCCCATTTTTTGCATCCAGCCCCATTGACAAATAATATCAGTCTATTAGGACGTCAGGTTATGTGTTACACATATACATGTGTGTGTAGATATTTTCCAACTTGATCCCATTGATGAAACTTCTCATTTTCTGCCTGAACGCTTATTAGGAGACGAGTGCGCTCAGAGCTCCGTTTGTTTACAAAATACACACGTTACAGATCTGAACAGCAGATCTCAGAACAGCAGGGATTGATATTATACAAAGATTTATGACCATACAAATTAACGTGCTTATCCTTTATCATGATTTTCTCCGTTGTGAGATATAAAAGTGTCTTATTGTAGCGTTTGTGTGTATGTGCATTATAACGCCTCAGCGCACGAGCGACGTTACGATATTCTTCAGAACAACAATATACGCAACATGCATCCAGCAGCATATACGTTGCTGTCATAGACAGCTGCCTGTATAGTTTTTTGGCAAGTTATAGCTTTCTAAACAGCGTAATTTGTAATGAAAGCCGTTTCATTTGTGCGGCTCTTTCGGCGCCATGTTTGTTTTTTCTGAGACAGCAGTAAGCTCCTCCTACCCCTCCAAACGAAGTGTGCATCCAGATTCACTCCAAATGGAGAGGTTTGTAGCCCTCCACCTTCCCCTCCGCCTCGCTCCAAAAAGAGAATTGGGACACCCCTCCGTCTCTCGTGCCCACGCAAAACGGAGGGGTAGGGGTAAGGGGAAGGGCCAAGGGGTAGAATTGAGACTCAGCCCAAGTCTATATTTCATATGATAGTATTAGCAGCATGTTACACACACACACACACAGATTTTCGGGTCCAACCATGACTACGGATATTATTTTGGAATATTGAAGGTATAGTAAAATATTAAGAAAAGGTGTTGAGCTGAATTCCATCTGGGAAATAATCCACAAAATTTTCAGGTGGATCCGAATAAACAGTGAAGCTGCACATGTTTACATGTCAAGATAAAATTATATTTTCATGAAACTCTGAAAAAGTTGGACCTATCCTGGAATATATTCATTTATATTGAAAACAGCAGGACCTTTAAAAAAAAAAAAAAAAAATGGAACCTTATTAAAAGTTGATACAGAAGCATTAAATAAATGAAAAAAAAAAGTGACCTGCTTGTGTCACTGAAGAAAACCATTTTTGAGATTGAAGAAGTAATTAATGATATATATATAAAAAAAAAAAGGGGCCGGATTCCTGAAACGATGCCATTCAGTGTTATTTGAACCTTGGTGCTGACCAAATCCCCCCCCCCACCCCACCTTTTCTGCGCATGTGTCATTTTGGACCTCAGCAGCGTCATTTTGTCACCTCGTTTTCTGCTTAAAATGGCCGTGTTTCTGCTTACAACTGACTTTAGAATGATTTAAGAGGTTTTACTTTGTCATCTGATGGTTAATAATCCCATTACTCCATTTGATCGCTTTGGGTGAAGAAAGTCAGACTCATTAGCTGCTGTGGTCCCAAATGATGCATGCGCAGTGAAGGCAGGGCGGACCAAGTTTTAGGGGGAACAGTTCGGTCAGCAACACCGGCCGTCGAACCCACCGGTGTGGATCAGAACCTTGAGGGTCACTGATCACTGCTGAAACAAAACAGCTGTTTCTTGCTCCCAGTTGCATTTTTGATCAAAACACTCCGAATGTTTGTAAATGTGGAGCTTGAACTAGAACAGAGCCCATTCTCCGCTGGTGGAAAAGTCAGATGATTGTGGGTCATGTTTATAATGCCTGTGGGACCAAAACTGTGGATGTGGATCAGGAACCAAATCTGGAAAAATTCAGAGAATTTTGACCAAAAAGAAATTCTCATTCAGTGTGTCGCTGAGATCTACTTCAATGAATAATCAATCATCTACTTAGGATCCAAACAGAGCGAAGCAGAAACTATGATTGTGTGCGTCCGTACTTCGGTCTCCAGTCGGATGATGGTGCTGTTGAGTTCGGCCGCCCTCTTGTCTTTTGTTTCCTTGACGACCTCCAGCTCCTCCAGTTGTCTCTCAGCCAGCCACAGTTTCTCAGACAGATTCTGAGCATGCTGCGTCTGCTTCTCCAGGTTCTCCTGAATGCCACAAACAAATAAAGGTAAATCTTTTCAAATAAATTAGGTGGGAGGAGCTCGCTTCAGTGCTGCTGTGTGTTCTTACTGTAATTATTCAGCTGTCGAACAGGTTTGAAATCAGCGAATGTGACTGATTTTTATTGATGAATCAAATTATCTGACAAAATCTCGTGAAGACCACAGAGACGTTCAGCTGGTGTCAAACTTTCAGACACAATGTAGATTTTTGTAGCTTCACCTCGAAGACTTTTGTAGCTGCTGTCTAATGTCTGAGAGAGACTGCAGCCGCGACCTTTGACCTTGAGGAGGCGTGTTTACCTCAGCGTCTTGGATCTTGTTCTTCAGAGACTGCTGGAGGAAGTTGAAGGCGTACTCCTGAGTGTTGGCCTCCACCATTATGTCCCGGGCGTTCTTCAGCTCAATCTGCACAGAAAACACTTAATTAAAGACAGAAAGGCCTCTCAGACGGTCCGTCCATCTGCCTGTCCGTCCGGTGCTCCATACCTCCATCTCTCTCACCCTCTCCCCCATGGACTGGTTCTCTCGGTCCATATCGATCACTTGCTCTCTTGTCCTCTTCAGCTCATTGTTCAGTTGGGTGTTTGTCCTTAGCAGGTCCTCGTTGTTCACCAGCAAGCTTCGCATCTCGAACCTGCACAGACCTCAGTCTCAGACTCAGACTTCACACCAGGACCAAGTGTGGTTCGTTTTTACCAGTTGGACATTTCTACATGTTATGACCAGGTCAGGTCATGAGTTGTGTCATCTTTCCTCTGAATGTTTTTCAAGCTTTAAGGGTCCAGTCACACTATTTCACTTAATCCTAGCCAGTGTTGTAGTCAAGTCACTAAGCCCCAAGTCAAGTCCCCAGTGTCCAAGTCACTAAAGAAGAGTCCAGGTCACATCCGCATGGCAGTTTCCAATCAGCTGTCAAAGAGTACACACATAGTATATCATTAGATACTGGGTAAATAGTTTTTTCTTTCAACCTGGTTAATGACTGATTAGTTAGCCTAGCCATGCAATGCCATCTATTACAGCTAACTAGTTAAAAAGTACCCAGTTACACCACAAGCCTTTTCAGCTTTTGTTTGTGAAAATGTTATTCTGATAATATAACTTTATATCGACCAACAATTAGAACGCACTGACAAGGCTTTCTAATATAGATTTCATGGTTTACTATTAAACATTAATTTAGACGTTCGAAAGAATTTCTTTCACCAAAACATCAAGTTGTGGTGAAACAATTTGTTTCAGCACCAAAAGTTTTTTCCCCTTTCTTCATTGTTTAGTTTCCAGATTTGCATGCCAGACAAAAGTGATAAATCCTTAACTTTGTAAAATAATGTCAACAGCACTACGAGCATCATTATTTCAGACCTGATCTGGTTCCTCTCCTTCTCCATCTCGGCACTCTCGGCCTCCAGAAACTGGTTTCGCTGGAAACGAAAAACACAAAATCTCAGTCTATAACATGCTGAAGTCCGGTAAAGATTGAAAACAAGACCCGATCAAGGCCAGGCCAGGATTTGAGTGATGTCACAATAAATGTTTACAAAATTTTGGCTTCCTGAAGAGTGTATCTACTACTATACGCAACAGGTTGGTCACTGTCGTGTCCAAAGGTTCTTGAAATGAAGGAATATCTCCACCTGGTGGACATTTACCATGAATGCAGGTACAATAGAATTTCGACAAGATCTCCATTGTGTGCATATTATACAGTTTTATAAACGTTTTAAACGTTTGGGCACCCCTGATGATTTCCATGATTTTCATTTATAAATCATTGGTTGTTTGGAACTGCAATTTCAGTTAAATGAAGTTTCTAGTATTTACAGAAAGTGTGCAATAATTATTTAAACAGAATTGGGCAGGTGTATAAATTTGTCATTTTATTGATTTGAATACATTTAGCAGTAATTAGTGTAACAAAAAATTGGTTTGGTAAGCTTATTGACCCTTGACCTTCTTACACAGGTGAATCTAATCATGAGAAAGGGTATTTAAGGTGGCCATTTGCAAATGTTTCTCCTCTTTGCATCTCTTCTAATGAGTGGCAACATGGGAGCCTCTGAACAACTCTCAAATGACCTGAAAACAAAGACTGTTCAACATCATGGTTTAGGGGAAGGATACAAAAAGCCATCTCAGAGATTTCAGTTGTCAGTTTCCACTGTGAGGAACATAGTGAGGAAATGGAAGACCGCAGGCACAGTACTAGTTAAGGCCCCAAGTGGCAGGCCAAGAAAAATCTCAGATAAGCTGAAGTGAAGGATGGTGAGAACAGTTACAGTTAACCCACAGACCTGTTCCAAAGGCCTACAACATGACCTTGCTGCAGATAGTGTCTCTTTGCATCATTCAACTATCCAGCACACTTTGCACAATAAGATGCTGTAATGCAGAGGAAGCCTTTTCTGCATACATGCTGCAAACAGAGTCACTTGAGGTATGCTAAAGCACATTTGGACAAGCCAGCTTCATTTGGGAATAAGGTGCTGTGGACTGATGAAACTAAAATTTAGTTATTTGGACATAAGGTGCGGTATGCATGGCTGAAAAAGAACACAGCATTCCAAGAAAAACGTTGCTACCTACAGTAAAATTTGGAGGTGGTTCCATCATGCTGTGAGGCTGTGTGGCCAGTGCAGGTACTGGGAATCTTGTTAAAGTTGAGGGTCACATGGATTCCAGTCAATATCAGCAGATTCTTTAGAACAATGTTTATGAATCAGTGACAAAGTTGAAGTGCCAGGGCTGGATTTTGAAACAAGACAAAGACCCTAAACAGTGCTCAAAATCTACTAAGCGGCATTCATGCAGAGGAACAAGTACAACGTTCTGGAATGGCATCTCAGTTCTCAGACCTGAATATTACTGAAAATCTGTGGTGTGATTTTAAGCGGGCTGTCCATGCTCGGAAACCAACAAACCTGAGACGTTCTGTAAAGAAGAATGGTCCAAAGTACCTTCAACCAGAATCCAAACTCTCACTGAAACTATAAGAAGCATTTGGAGGCTGTTATTTCTGCAAAAGGAGGATCTACTAAATATTGATGTACTTTTTTCTGTTGGGGTGCCCAAATTTATGCACCTGCCTAATTTTGTTTAAAGAATTATTGCACACTTTGTCTGTAAATCCTAGAAACTGCATTTCACTTCTCAAATATCACTCTGTCTGCTATATGATATATTTAACTGAAATTGCTGATCCAAACAACCAATGATTTATCAAGGAAAATGGTGGAAATCATCAGGGGTGCCAAAACCTTTGCATACAACTGTGTACACACACACACATATATATATACTCAACAAAAATATAAACGCAACACTTTTGGTTTTGCTCCCATTTTGTATGAGATGAACTCAAAGATCTAAAACTTTTTCCACATACACAATATCACCATTTCCCTCAAATATTGTTCACAAACCAGTCTAAATCTGTGATAGTGAGCACTTTCCTTTGCTGAGATAATCCATCCCACCTCACAAGTGTGCCATATCAAGATGCTGATTAGACACCATGATTAGTGCACAGGTGTGCCTTAGACTGTCCACAATAAAAGGCCACTCTGAAAGGTGCAGTTTTATCACACAGCACAATGCCACAGATGTCGCAAGATTTGAGGGAGCGTGCAATTGGCATGCTGACAGCAGGAATGTCAACCAGAGCTGTTGCTCGTGTATTGAATGTTCATTTCTCTACCATAAGCCGTCTCCAAAGGTGTTTCAGAGAATTTGGCAGTACATCCAACCAGCCTCACAACCGCAGACCACGTGTAACAACACCAGCCCAGGACCTCCACATCCAGCATGTTCACCTCCAAGATGGTCTGAGACCAGCCACTCGGACAGCTGCTGAAACAATCGGTTTGCATAACCAAAGAATTTCTGCACAAACTGTCAGAAACCGTCTCAGGGAAGCTCATCTGCATGCTCGTCATCCTCATTGGGGTCTCGACCTGACTCCAGTTCATCGTCGTAACCGACTTGAGTGGGCAAATGCTCACATTCGCTGGCGTTTGGCACGTTGGAGAGGTGTTCTCTTCACGGATGAATCCCGGTTCACACTGTCCAGGGCAGATGGCAGACAGCGTGTGTGGCGTCGGGTGGGTGAGCGATTTTCTGATGTCAATGTTGTGGATCGAGTGGCCCATGGTGGCGGTGGGGTTATGGTATGGGCAGGCGTCTGTTATGGATGAAGAACACAGGTGCATTTTATTGATGGCATTTTGAATGCACAGAGATACCGTGACGAGATCCTGAGGCCCATTGTTGTGCCATACATCCAAGAACATCACCTCATGTTGCAGCAGGATAATGCACGGCCCCATGTTGCAAGGATCTGTACACAATTCTTGGAAGCTGAAAATGTCCCAGTTCTTGCATGGCCGGCATACTCACCGGACATGTCACCCATTGAGCATGTTTGGGATGCTCTGGACCGGCATATACGACAGCGTGTACCAGTTCCTGCCAATATCCAGCAACTTCGCACAGCCATTGAAGAGGAGTGGACCAACATTCTGTAATGAGGGTTTTTGTAAAATATTATGATTTTTGACAAATGGATTTAAAACACCGAGTGGCCAATTTAACTGATTATTACCGATAAGAGCTGAAGTGACCAAACAAGGCAAACCATAAATTAATAATTTATTACTATCTTCTAAACACTAAAAAAGAAAAAATTAAAATACGAAATCTCAAACTCTAATTAAAATACAAAACCTCCAGCACAAAAACCATGCAGTCAATAGGCGGGAACAGCCAGTCCAGGTCCAACCAAGCGTCCGCCAATCCGCAAACATCTTCCCAACTATCAGCTTAGGGGGCGTGTCCTCCTTTCCTCCGACGTGGCACAACGTAGTCTTTCATGGGAAGCAGGGTTCCTCCCCGGCTACTGCATGCAACACCTCCGCGTCACTCGTCTCTCCTCCTGGCGTTCCTCTCCGTCACTTCTGCACCTAACACACACACACACACCCAGGCCAACGAGCGCACGACCACTGTCCTCCCCCAAGGAAACTCCACTTTTTATTGGAAACACCACTTCACAAACACAAAGTGTACTTACAGACACGGCAGGGTTCTCCCCTGCCGCCACATATAATGCGCGTTGTGGTGTTTTCTCCGGTGCGAGCATTCAGCTGGAACTTGTCAATGTCGATACGACTCCTATTGTCCAGTCACTCCTTATACCGGCTGCTCTTTACACCTCCCGCCGTCGGATCCTTTTCTCTCCATGGAGTGCTTCTCCCCACCTCACACTACAGAGCCCCTCTTATCCACCACCTCACACACCCACTCCAGGTGAACTGATTGCAATTATCCAAGGGAGGTCAGGTGCGCCTGAGGTTACCATAACAACCACTAAGGAGCCAAACTCCAAAATCCAACCAACAAAAGAAATTCCCCCCAAGGCTGGATTACAATTCCACAGGCCACAATTGACAACCTGATCAACTCTATGCGAAGGAGATGTGTTGCACTGCATGAGGCAAATGGTGGTCATACCAGATACTGACTGGTATCCCCCCCCCCCCCAATAAAACAAAACTGCACCTTTCAGAGTGGCCTTTTATTGTGGACAGTCTAAGGCACACCTGTGCACTAATCATGGTGTCTAATCAGCATCTTGGTATGGCACACCTGTGAGGTGGGATGGATTATCTCAGCAAAGGAGAAGTGCTCACTATCACAGATTTAGACTGGTTTGTGAACAATATTTGAGGGAAATGGTGATATTGTGTATGTGGAAAAAGTTTTAGATCTTTGAGTTCATCTCATACAAAATGGGAGCAAAACCAAAAGTGTTGCGTTTATATTTTTCTTGAGTATAGTGTTCAGAATAATAGTAGTGCTATGTGACTAAAAAGATTAATCCAGGTTTTGAGCATATTTCTTATTGTTACATGGGAAACAAGGTACCAGTAGATTCAGCAGATTCTCACAAATCCAACAAGAGCAAGCATTGATGATATGCACACTCTTAAGGCTATGAAATTGGGCTATTAGTAAAAAAAGTAGAAAAGGGGGTGTACACAATAATAGTAGTGTGGCATTTTTGTCAATTTTGTGGAACAAACAGGTGTGAATCAGGTGTCCCCTATGTAAGGATGAAGCCAGCACCTGTTGAACATGCTTTTCTCTTTGAAAGCCTGAGGAAAATGGGACATTCAAGACATTGTTCAGAAGAACAGCGTAGTTTGATTAAAAGTTGATTGGAGAGGGGAAAACTTGTACGCAGGTGCAAAAAATTATAGGCTGTTCATCTACAATGATCTCCAATGCTTTAAAATGGACAAAAAAAAACAAAACAGAGATGCGTGGAAGAAAACAGAAAACAACCATCAAAATGGATAGAAGAATAACCAGAATGGCAAAGGCTCACCCACTGATCAGCTCCAGGATGATCAAAGACAGTCTGGAGTTACCTGTAAGTGCTGTAACAGAAGACGCCTGTGTGAAGCTAATTTATTTGCAAGAATCCCCCGCAAAGTGCCTCTGTTAAATAAAAGACATGTGCAGAAGAGGTTACAATTTGACAAAGAACACATCAACTGGCCTAAAGAGAAATGGAGGAATATTTTGTGGACTGATGAGAGTAAAATTGTTCTTTTTGGGTCCAAGGGCCGCAGACAGTTTGTGAGACGACCCCCAAACTCTGAATTCAAGCCACAGTTCACAGTGAAGACAGTGAAGCATGGTGGTGCAAGCATCATGATATGGGCATGTTTCTCCTACTATGGTGTTGGGCTTATATATCGCATATCAGGTATCATGGATCAGTTTGGATATGTCAGAACACTTGAAGAGGTCATGTTGCCTTATGCTGAAGAGGACATGCCCTTGAAATGGGTGTTTCAACAAGACAATGAGCCCAAGCACACTAGTAAATGAGCAAAATCTTGGTTCCAAACCAACAAAATTAATGCCTCACAGATGTGAAGAAATCATGAAAAACTGTGGTTATACAACTAAAATCTAGTTTAGTGATTCACAGGATTGCTAAAAAAGCAGTTTGAACATAATAGTTTTGAGTTTGTAGCATCAACAGCAGATGCTACTATTATTGTGAACACCCCCTTTTCAATTTTTTTTTTTTTTTTTTTACTAATAGCCTAATTTCACAGCCTTAAGAGTGTGCATATCATGAATGCTTGGTCTTGTTGAATTTGTGAGAATCTACTGAATCTACTGGTACATTGTTTCCCATGTAACAATAAGAATTATACTCAAAACCTGGATTAATCTTTTTAGTCACATAGCACTACTATTATTCTGAATACTACTGTGTGTGTGTATATATATATATATATATATATATATATATATATAGACATACATACATACACACACACACACACAATATACACAATATCTACATATACATACACACAGACACAAACATATAAAATATTACAAGCAACAAAACTGGACACAAAAATGATTTCTGACTTGAACTGTTGCATCAGTAAGACGGTGCCAATTTGGCACCGTCCTACAGTATCTGGCCGATCTGGTGAAACCCTATGTGCCGGCCCGAGTTTTGCGGTCGCAGGATGTAGGACTACTCTGTGTTCCCAGGGTGAAGAAGAAGTCAGTGGGTCAAAAAGCTTTTTCTTATCGTGCACCCGACCTGTGGAACGGTCCTCCTGTGACCATGAGGCAGTCAGAGTCCATAGACATTTTTATGTGAAGATTTAAAACCTATTTTTTATTGCCTTTCTTATGAATAGCTTTTAGTTTTTTATTGATTTTTTTTTTATTTGTTTTATTTTTTACTTGTGTTTTTAATTATGTATTTGAATTTTTTAATTTTTACTTATTTATTTTAAATTTTATACTGAAGTGTTCTGTGTGAGGCGGCTTTTGTTGTGATTTGGCGCTTTATAAGCTGATATAACTGAAATTGAATTGAACTGATCAAATCACAATTTAGTCACATTTTGACCCAATATTTTGTGTAAATTTTATATTTCCTGTCCTCATCTCTGCTGAGGTCCAGAGATCCGTCTTGACAGCCCTAGTCATACCCTCTGGCATTCATGAAGCTGTTTGGTCAGTTCTTCAATGTAGTCTCGTTTATTTGGCGTGCCGTGTGTCACGGAGCGCATGCTGTAGTGGCCGGGCATAACCTGCAGAAACAACAAAAACAAAACAAAACGTCAACACTCAGACACACTCCAACAGTCGTTACCAAGTGTTTTCTGTCAACGTACCGTGCTGGTCACGACATTGTTGGCGACCTCTGCCCTCTTCCGGGTCAGAGCTTCATAGGTGGAAAATTTGCGGCTGTTGGTGAGAATGGGTGTGGCCACTGGACTGGTGCTGCGATTGAAGGAGGAGAGCAGGTTCAAATCTGAGGTGGCAGGAGACAGACCACCGTGAACCTGGAGAGGAGCAGCCAAAGGTCAGTGACCTGTTGAGGCTGCGGTTTGAATACTGATATGACACAGATAAAGGCCCCGCCCACTCTCAGGTTTTCAGTAGTTATTTAATATTTAATGTCTTGTTCAAATAGATTAGCACTCATTTGAGCACACGGTAGCTCTGCCAACATGCTTCATCACCAAACGCTAAAAAAAAAAAAACAAAAAAAAAAAAACCACACACAAAAGCTATATATATATATGTATATATACACACACACACTCAACAAAAATATAAATGCAACACTTTTGGTTTTGCTCCCATTTTGTATGAGATGAACTCAAAGATCTAAAACTTTTTCCACATACACAATATCACCATTTCCCTCAAATATTGTTCACAAACCAGTCTAAATCTGTGATAGTGAGCACTTTCCTTTGCTGAGATAATCCATCCCACCTCACAGGTGTGCCATACCAAGATGCTGATTAGACACCATGATTAGTGCACAGGTGTGCCTTAGACTGCCCACAATAAAAGGCCACTCTGAAAGGTGCAGTTTTATCACACAGCACAATGCCAGAGATGTCGCAAGATTTGAGGGAGCGTGCAATTGGCATGCTGACAGCAGGAATGTCAACCAGAGCTGTTGCTCGTGTATTGAATGTTCATTTCTCTACCATAAGCCATCTCCAAAGGCGTTTCAGAGAATTTGGCAGTACATCCAACCAGCCTCACAACCGCAGACCACGTGTAACCACACCAGCCCAGGACCTCCACATCCAGCATGTTCACCTCCAAGATCGTCTGAGACCAGCCACTCGGACAGCTGCTGAAACAATCGGTTTGCATAACCAAAGAATTTCTGCACAAACTGTCAGAAACCGTCTCAGGGAAGCTCATCTGCATGCTCGTCGTCCTCATCGGGGTCTCGACCTGACTCCAGTTCGTCGTCGTAACTGACTTGAGTGGGCAAATGCTCACATTCGCTGGCGTTTGGCACGTTGAAGAGGTATGCTCTTCACTGATGAATCCCGGTTCACACTGTCCAGGGCAGATGGCAGACAGCGTGTGTGGCGTCGTGTGGGTGAGCGGTTTTCTGATGTCAATGTTGTGGATCGAGTGGCCCATGGTGGCGGTGGGGTTATGCTATGGGCAGGCGTCTGTTATGGACGAAGAACACAGGTGCATTTTATTGATGGCATTTTGAATGCACAGAGATACCGTGATGAGATCCTGAGGCCCATTGTTGTGCCATACATCCAAGAACATCACCTCATGTTGCAGCAGGATAATACACGGCCCCATGTTGCAAGAATCTGTACACAATTCCCAGTTCTTGCATGGTCAGCATACTCACCGGACATGTCACCCATTGAGCATGTTTGGGATGCTCTGGACCGGCGTATACGACAGCATGTACCAGTTCCTGCCAATATCCAGCAACTTCGCACAGCCATTGAAGAGGAGTGGATCAACTCTATGCGAAGGAGATGTGTTGCACTGCATGAGGCAAATGGTGGTCACACCAGATACTGACTGGTATCCCCCCCCAATAAAACAAAACTGCACCTTTCAGAGTGGCCTTTTATTGTGGGCAGTCTAAGGCACACCTGTGCACATTTTCATGGTGTCTAATCAGCATCTTGATATGGCACACCTGTGAGGTGGGATGGATTATCTCAGCAAAGGAGAAGTGCTCACTATCACAGATTTAGACTGGTTTGTGAACAATATTTGAGGGAAATGGTGATATTGTGTATGTGGAAAAAGTTTTAGATCTTTGAGTTCATCTCATACAAAGTGGGAGCAAAACCAAAAGTGTTGCGTTTATATTTTTGTTGAGTGTATATATATACATATATATATATACACACATATATATACACACACACACACACAATTTATTCCCCTTTAAAAACAATCCAAACCAGACATTATGCAAGATTTGATGCACTTTTTTGTTGTTGTTTTTAGACATTGCCTGACTTTTTTCATGCAGATTCACCCAAAAACGTTTTAAAACAAGTCATATTAAAATGTCTTTTCATTCCTCAGTTTTTATAATCTTTTAATCAGGATCAAACCATTTCATTCCCATCTGAAACTTGGTTGCAGCAACAACACTAATCGCCTGACAAACAAACAAACAAATTCTCCTTAACAGTTGATTTTTTTTTCTTAAAATCATGTTAAAATACTAATGGAAAACATTTTTTTAGCATGCCAATTATCTGTTTTTAAGAGAATTCTGCCTCATTTTGTTCATTTAATAATAAAGACATGACAAAACTAAAAAGTATTTTTAACAGAATAAAACTGTACAGATATTATTTGGGGCAGCATGTTGGATTAGTGGTTAGCACTGTTGCCTCACAGCAAGAAGGTCATGGGATCAATTCCCACCTGTGGTCTTTCTGTATAGCATTTGTGTGTTCTCCCCGTGTTTGCGTGGGTTCCCTCTGGGTACTCCGGCTTCCTCCCATATCTAAAAACATGCAGGTTAGGTGAATTGGAATCTTTTAAATTTGTCCGTAGGTGCAGATGTGAATGTGTTTATTTCTCTATATGTAGCCCTGCAACAGTGTACCCCACCTCACACCCTGTGACTGCAGATATAGGCTCAAGTCCCTCGTGACCCTTAATTGGAGTAAGCGGTCGAAGATGAGTGAGTGAGATATTTGGCAAATCAAATTTTTATTATTTTATTTGGAAAATCAATACTGTCATCTATCTTGTCATTTCCCCATGTCTAATTTTTTGTAATTAACACTGCACTTATTGCATGCTTTGAACGTGATTTTAATTTTTTATTATTCCATGAGCTATCAAACCTTGAAGTCAGACATTCGGTGCATGGGGCTATACTCCATGGAAGCCGTCGTGATGTACGGGCTGTTGAACACTCTGGGAGGACTGTCCACCACACCCATCTGAAAACACATAACATTTAATCACGCACACAAAGACAGACAAAACAAATTACTTCAAGACCAAAAATCTATGTGCCTGCTGGGGGATAAAATAAAATAAAAACACAACACGTTAAACTTCTGTTTTCCTTGGTCAACAAGCAACAATTTACCTGGATCCGGATTCCACAACACAATGCAATAATTGCACTGATCCCAAATGGTCCGACTGATCAAGATGCTTCAATCTGATATTTAATTTACAAGCTGAAACAAAATAGTGTCTTCCTCATCTTGGTTTTACATCATGATGTCTCGTATCTGTGAAGTAGTTTTGATGTAATCCTTAATAGTCTACAAGTGAAATCCTGATCCAGAATCCAAATCTGGATCCAGAACACCCCCAACAGTTAATGGAGTGTTCCAAGGCCTAACACCAATGTGTGGTGAAAATTTGGTGAAACTCCATTAAGTAGTTTTGATGTAATCCTCAAGATCTAACAAAATGAAGCGTGCAAATTGAAATCCTGATACAGAATCCGGATCCTCATCACCTCCAAAATTCAGTGGAGTCTTCCATGGCCTAATATCTATCTGTGGTGCAAATTTGGTGAGAATCCGTGAAGCAGTTTTGACATAAGCCTTAAAAGTCTATATTGAGTGAAATCTTGATCCAGAATCCGGATCACCTCCCAAATTTAATGGAGTCTTTCATGGCCTAATATCTATCTGTGGTGAAAATTTCGTAAAAATCTGTGCAGTAGCTTTGATGTAATCAAGCGAACAGACAGACAAAGACATAAATTAACAGTGATTTTATTACGTCCTTGACAGACGTAATAACCTGCATTACTAAAATTAGAGGTTATATTGTTGGTTATATTATTATATCATGCAGGTTATATTATTTCAGAGTCGCTCAGTTTGCTTGTTGGACAAATTACTAATTTTATGAGTTGTTATGTATATTGTAAATTGATCTGAGGCAGAACTCAACCTGCAGCTCCTATGTTTAAAAAGGCCTAAATAATTCTATCATAAAATATAAACACTCCAAATAAAAAATAAGAATTGAAAATTAAATTACTGTTCTTTTAATGTTTGTGGGGGACAGAACTCATTTTCTGATCAATCAATCAGGTGATTGGGAAATCAGTCCAGTAAGAGTGCAGATTGATGCTT
The DNA here is from genome assembly GCF_902500255.1 of Thalassophryne amazonica. Classification (NCBI taxonomy): domain Eukaryota; kingdom Metazoa; phylum Chordata; class Actinopteri; order Batrachoidiformes; family Batrachoididae; genus Thalassophryne; species Thalassophryne amazonica. Next base: position 42,074,209 of record NC_047119.1, on the reverse strand, counting down.
TGTCCAGCAGATGGTGCTGTTTAAGCATTTAAACTACTGTCAGCTCTCGTACCCTGTCAGACATGGTGTCCCACTCTCGTGAGGTCAGGGACTCCAGGGACCCTTTGTAGTGGTTCATCCCAAGACGAGTGGTCTCCCATCGGGGCTGTTTGGAGCCGTTCTCACCTGCTAACCCGCCCCCACCTCCTGGACCATCTGCCTCCCTGCTGCTCAGCCCATTAGTTGGGACCTCGTTGTTGAGGAACAGCTGATATTTGGGGTTCTGGCGGCTTGGCAGGACACGTGGCGTGGACGGTTCCTCCTCAGAGGCCGGACTGTCTGGCTGCTTGTTAGTGTCGTACTCGGACTCCTGGAGGACAAACGATGAGACATTCGTGAACATAAATCCAAAGCAGCACCAGCAAGAATTTAACCAACGATTATTCTGACATTCAGTGACAGAAGAGAGAACATGCTTGAAAATATGAATTCAATATGAAGCAAATTACGGAAGAAAAAGTTATTGTATGTGAAAGAAAAACAAGAGTTCGGTTTAAAGGAATAAAATGATTAATGATCTTGCTTTTAAAATGATAACCTCACTTAAAATGCATTTTTATATGAATCTGTGGCAAAAAATATTTTCAAACCAAATGTGAAATTATCTTGTATTAAAATTGTTATTTTTTATGCTGAAGAGGTGAGTGTGGTACAGCTCACTGACAGAAATTAAATTTAACCGGCCGCAGGGGGCGCTGTGAGTGAATTTTCTGTCATTTCAATGGGAGATGAAATGTTTGCTTGAGCATTCTAGTGGCGAGCTTAGACAGCCAATCATAAAACATTGTGATCCTGCTGACCTTTGAAAGGGGGGACCCTTATTAGCTATGTATATTATGTACTAAAATGTGACAAAATTCTCCCCTAATGGAGGGTAAACTTGGGGAAAAAAAACATCAATATAGTCTGGAGTCATCACACAGTAAAATACATTCAACTGCCTGAGTGTGACTGAGCTAAGTAGCATGCTAATTATCCTAGCCGAGTTGACCCTATAAGCTTGCTCAGCTCATAAGCTTAGCAAGTTAGCAGGTGCTTAGCTTGAAAACTGACTTGTTGAACTTGTTTACAATAAAATCCCTTACCAAAAAGTAGTATATGCAAGTATGTTTCAAGTATACTTCTAGTTTACTTTTTATATACTTATAAGTACTATTTTTTGGTAAGGGATTATGTATTTTGTTGATATGTGCATCATACAATATCGAGCTTCAGTACATAATTTAACTTTGCGTAGCTTTATGCTGATTGCAGTATTAGCTGGGATTAAAACAAGTCGTCACCAGTGCAGCCCGTTCCACTTAATCTCAAGTCTGGTAACATGTGCCAGTAGCACGCTTTGTCACATCCAGACTCAAACAATCATCCAGTGAACAGTGTAGGAACTGGAGCACACCGCCTGAGGAATGCCAGATTTCACTGAGGAAAAACTCAAGAGTTGCTGCCTCCGCTCCGTACACCGCTCACAGTATCTGTGTACAGGCTGGTTATGCTGTCCGTGAACTTCTTGAGGACTCCAGGAATTCTCAAGATGTTCTAAATAGTACTGCAATTAACTGAAGACTGTGAAAATCAAAACAAGCTATAAAGAAGCCCTGCAAGTGCAGTGGTTTCACGGCACCTCGCAAATCATAAATAATAAAACCTGCATCTTACAGAAGCTGGCGACAGGCGTGTTGTGAGACAAATAGGGTTCTAATGATGTCACTGTAACACCTGCTGTGACATGAACAAGAGGAGAAAAACATCTGAATGAAACAGAAATGGAAAGCGATGTAATTTATGTTTGGCTCATTGGCTGAAGTGTAGATTGCAGAAACACGTCAGTGGATTTCCTTCTTATTAGGTGTGTTATTAATATTGATTTTTGACCTGAGATCTAACATTGAAATGTTTGAACACTATTTGATATGATTGCTGTAAATTTGATTTATATTCTGTGTGATGTTAATAGCTAACCCTGTTGTGAATAGTGGCCACACCGTTTCATTTCCAGTCAAATTTTAATACGGTACATTCTGATGTGGTCATTTACTGCCCCCTGCTGGCTCTAAGAACACAGTGCTATTTAACAGCCCTTAAATATCAGATCTGAGTGCTTTTTCTTTTTCTGTCAATTTTTGCATTTAACACCTAACCGGCACTGTGCACAAAATAAAAATATTTTAAAACACACACACCAAATTCAGGCAATAAATAAAAAAATAAAATTCCAAACAAGTCTAGCCAAAGATTTGTCATGCAACAAATCAAGACAAAAGAGCACGTAAAATCTGCTGTTATGAAACATTTCAGATTAAAAATAATTTATAGGTAAATAATCAGCATTTGGTGATTTTTGATTAGTGCGATTGAATTTTACAAGGATCAGAATTTCACTGGAAATTAATGATTTTTTTTTTTTTAAATTGTGAATTAAATGTGGTTCATTCATCATGCAAGATGACCTTCTTAAAGACGCAGTGCCATCGCATAGTCTTCATGCGACAAATTTTCTCATGCAAAGACGGCAGAATAGATGCCGTTGGTGATTTTGTTTTTCTTCTTCTTACCGATCCCATACCAGAGTCTCCCACTGAGTCTCTACCAGAACCGGTGTTGTGAATTTTTGATTCAAGTTGGCTCCTTGGTTTTGAAACAGTCTTGTTCTCAGTACTGCCTCCTACTCGACAATCAATTCTGGCAGATATTTGACTATCTCTGGCACCTTGTGAAGCTACATCAGCTTCGTTCTGACTGGCGTCCCTGAGTGGAGAAGTCACAGTGATGCTGGGAAGTGGACTCTCATCTCCATCAGCCCTGCTTGATGTGGATGGGCCTAACTTTGGCGGATGAGAAATGTCAGCAGAAGTGCTTTTTGAAAAAGATGATGCTGCTGTCCTAAAGACGCGTCTCTGTGTAGACAGCAAACCTTTCAGAGGAGAACTCTGCAGAAAAGCCAACTCAGGAACGTGATCTGGATGGGAGAATTTACTGATCAGGACTTGAACACTTCCAGCTCTGTAAAGGTTTGAACAGTGGGAGGGGCCTGTGGATGACTGAGTGGCCTGTAGCTCCTCTTCATCGTCGGTTGTCTGTTGAAGGCAGAGCGGTGATGTCGAGAAAGAGTAATTGGGTGTTTGCTGGAAGAAGCAAACAGATTACCCCCAAACGTTTCAGTTTCAGACGCTTGAGGTAACAAAATGTGCAGAATAATTCCAACATGACAGTGACACTGTGGTCCTTAAAGACTTCAGAGTTCACCACCACATGAAGGAATTAAGTTCTTATTCAATTCCAGTTCCATTTATTTTATTTATACAGCACCAAATCACAACAAAGCTGCCTCAAGGCACTTTACACAAGTGTGGTTAACCTTACCAACCCCCCGGAGCAAGCACACGGGCAACAGTGGTTATTAAGATTATTTCATGTCTGCAGCTCGTACACACTCTGAACGAGCAGCGTCGTGCATCCACGCCACGACCACCAACACCGAGCGTGACAATACGACCACCAGCACCGAGCATGGCAACACGCCACGACCACCAACACCGAGTGTGACAATACGACCACCAGCACCGAGCGCAGCAACACGCCACGACCACCAACACAGAGTGTGACAATACGACCACCAGCACCGAGCGCGACAATACGACCCCCAGCACCGAGTGCGGCAACACGCCACGACCCCCAGCACCGAGCGCGGCAACACGCCACGACCCCCAGCACCGAGCGCGGCAACACGCCACGACCACCAGCACCGAGCGCGGCAACACGCCACGTCCACCAACACCGAGCGTGACAATACGACCACCAGCACCGAGCTCGGCAACACGCCACGACCACCAGCACCGAGCGCGGCAACACGCCACGACCCCCAGCACCGAGCGCGGCAACACGCCACGACCCCCAGCACCGAGCGCGACAATACGACCACCAACACCGAGCGCGACAATACGACCACCAACACCGAGCGCGACAATACGACCACCAACACCGAGCGCGACAACACGCCACGACCACCAGCACCGAGCGCGGCAACACGCCACGTCCACCAACACCGAGCGTGACAATACGACCACCAGCACTGAGCGCGGCAACACGCCACGATCCCCAGCACTGAGCGCGGCAACACGCCACGACCCCCAGCACCGAGCGCGGCAACACGCCACGAGCACCAGCACCGAGCGCGGCAACACGCCACGGCCACCAGCACCGAGCGCGACAATACGACCACCAACACCGAGCGCGACAACACGCCATGACCACCAGCACCGAGCGCGACAATACGACCACCAGCACCGAGCGCGGCAACACGCCACGACCACCAGCACCGAGCGCGGCAACACGCCACGACCACCAGCACCGAGCGCGGCAACACGCCACGACCACCAGCACCGAGCGCGGCAACACGCCACGACCACCAGCACCGAGCGCGGCAACACGCCACGACCACCAGCACCGAGCGCGGCAACACGCCACGACCACCAGCACCGAGCGCGGCAACATGCCACGACCACCAGCACCGAGCGCGACAATACGACCACCAACACCGAGCGCGACAATACGACCACCAACACCGAGCGCGACAATACGACCACCAGCACCGAGCGCGACAATACGACCACCAGCACCGAGCGCGACAATACGACCACCAGCACCGAGCGCGGCAACATGCCACGACCACCAGCACCGAGCGCGACAACACGCCACGACCGCTAACACCAAGCGTGACAATACGACCACCAGCACCGAGCGCGGCAACACGCCACGACCGCCAACGCCGAGCGTGACAATACGACCACCAGCACCGAGCGCGGCAACACGCCACGACCGCCAACGCCGAGCGTGACAATACGACCACCAGCACCGAGCGCGGCAACACGCCACGACCGCCAACGCCGAGCGTGACAATACGACCACCAGCACCGAGCGCGGCAACACGCCACGACCGCCAACGCCGAGCGTGACAATACGACCACCAGCACCGAGCGCGGCAACACGCCACGACCGCCAACGCCGAGCGTGACAATACGACCACCAGCACCGAGCGCGGCAACACGCCACGACCGCCAGCGCCGAGCGCGACAATACGACCACCAGCACCGAGCCTGACAATACGACCACCAGCACCGAGCGCGACAATACGACCACCAGCACCGAGCGCGACAATACGACCACCAGCACCGAGCGCGGCAACATGCCACGACCACACGCCACGACCACCAGCACCGAGTGCGGCAACATGCCACGACCACACGCCACGACCACCAGCACCGAGCGCGGCAACACGCCACGACCGTCAGCACCGAGCGCGGCAACACGCCACGACCCCCAGCACCGAGCGCGGCAACACGCCACGACCCCCAGCACAGAGCGCGGCAACACGCCACATCCACCAACACCGAGCGCAACAACACGCCAGCAGTGAAATCGACAGCCTGTCGATCAGACTTCATATATTCAATCCTGCGCTCACTTCCGCCCTCTACAGTCTGACCATGAGCAGCACATGATGTTAGCACTGCAGAATCTTTGAAAAAAGCCAAAAGACACAAATGCATAAAAAAAACATTCACAGAATTCTACCAAGTCAATTTAAACAAATAAAAACAATGATGATGTCAGGTATCCAAAATGTTTCACGTTCACTTGTGTCAAATCTGGATTAAATATTATTGAAGCAGCTCTGTATTAATTATTCAATTTTTATATGGTCTGAGCAAACTAACCATGAGAATCGTGTAAGGACTTTCCATCCTGAGGACGCCGTCAAGTGAATATGTAACAAGAGTCAGTGTGTCAACAATAAACCTCCAGACAAAACAACAACCAACATCTGCTCACTTATTCGGGAAAAAAAGAAAATATCACAGACCTCCTCCCGAACATTAAACCGTCAGACAGACAGACAAACCTCAAAATGCATTGGAAAAACACTGCACATGCTATTCCAAATCAAAACAAGAAGAAAAATTTATCAAATTTGTTATTACTTTACAGAAAATGAAGAAAAGGAATATTAGGCTGTTCAAAAAAATAAATAAATAAAATTGTATTGTTCTTTCTGTGACCCTTATTACACCCTTACAGGTGGCCCTTATTGAAGAACAAAGGCAGCAAATGTTGTACATGCTGGTTGTCATGCATTTCTCTCTGAAAATCTGAGAATATTTACAGAGAAATACTGCAAATGGTGATACAAGCACCAAATTCAGCACAAATACTCCTTAGAGATTACTCTTTTGAAAAAAAAAACTTGACTGGTCACTTGAATTTTTAATTGAAGAATTACACAGGAGTCAAAATTTAAAAATGTTCCAATCATACTGAAAACTATACCACATAACTTGTCTAATCATCAAGACCCCAAAAAGTATAGTTTGGGCTATCTTTGACTGAATGTTATGGAGTTATGGGGTAAAAACAGCAAGAATGGTGACAAAGGTCAATTTCAGGTTGAACAAGGGTCAAAAATTAAAGTTGCTCCAATTTTGGTAAAACGTGATGCAAATTACTGGTTGAGTTAATAGGGTTTTAAAAAGGAATAGTTTGCACCATGTGTCATGTTTAGTTATGTTACAGGGTAGCATGTCACATGTCATAGAATCCAAAGGACGTCGACATTGTTTGACCTTTACTTTGGAGACCAAACATTCAACACAGTCAAATCTATTCCATTTATTAATCCTATTAGCACAACCAATAATTTGCACCACATTTCACCAAAGCTGTAGCAACTTTAACTTTTCACCCCTGTACAAACTGAAAATGACCTTTGTCACCATTGGTAGTTTTACCCCAGTCATCTGTTATACTGAGTCAGACTATTTCTCAGATTAAATTTATTCAAAATCACGGTGAAAACAGGCCTGCATTTCCACAGATGTAGCCCACAAAGAAATTTTTCAGGCAGGTCAGACAAAAAAATGTAAAAAATTCTCAACACTTTGCTCACCAAAAAAACATAACATAACGAGTGTGTGATTAAATGATCCACTTCAACAGAGAGGAGGGGTGTGGTCTCAGATTTTTATCTCACTTCTAAACACGCAGTATGACAAATAGATGAACCGCCAATGTCCAAATATTCACGCAAAGCAAAACCTTGCAAAATCTCCAAAAATCCACTTCATTCTCTCACTAAAGTGAGTGAATTTGACAGTTTAATTTTTATTTTTGTCAAAAATCCACTTCAATAAATCCATCTTTAATTTAATTACAATGGAAACAGGAAGTCACTTATAGAAATGAGGGACTCGCCTGGCTGCTGCCCCCAGGGATGGCGAGGCCACAGAGGGAGTGAATCTGGGCCTAGGAGACTGGGGGGAGGATGGTTTTGGATCAGTGCTAATCAGTGGGGCATTAAAGTGTTTACAGGCCATGATGGGATTAGCTAAGAGCTCGTTAACATTATTATTTTTTTCCCTTAGATGAGTGCACTGAGTCTGGACTCGTTAAGCCTCGTGGAATGAATGCAGGTTCACACGGTGCACCGTGTATCCTCGTCTACGTTCAGTGCGTCCACTCGGAACACTTTGGGTGGATGTTTGAAGAAACACATATTTATCATGATTATAAAACAAAACTCATCTGATTATTGTGTATTAGAATATGACTTTGGTGGTTCCTTATTTTACCCACAAGGGGGCAGTATTGCATTATGTCAGTTTATGGGAGTTTAGTTTGTAGATATGTAAGGGAGTTGCTCCATCCTGGCCATCTTGGGTAAGCAGTCACTCAAAAACAATTAAGTACCATCATTTTGAACGTCAGCAACTTAAAGGAGAACATAAAAACAGTCACACACCACTTAAAATCTGCTGATCTTTGAGGCACCACATCAATCAAAAGAGCAACTTTATTTGGTCTATGTAATATTCCATATATGTGTCTACCACCTGCTGCGTGTGGCGTCCAGCTTCACAGGAGCCAACATGTTCAGATAACATGCTTGATGGCGTAAAATGTCGCTACTGCAGCTATTGTGTTGTCAGTGTATCTAATCATCACATATAAATACAACAAATGACATCATAAAGCACTAATGCTGTACATATATCACCATTTTAGCAAACAAGCTGAACAGACGCCTTTTAAACCAGCTATGTGCTAACTAGCTAGCTAGCTTGTTTGGTGAACTATTAAGGAGACTGGGCTAAGCTAGCTAGTCTTTGATTAAAAGTGACTGAACTACATCAATCTGATTTGGGATTAGTCTGTATAAACTAGTTTATATATATATATACACTATCTTTTATGATAACTGCTACTACTGCTGGAACTGTTTATCTCGTTGTCCCCAAAGATCAACCACATAGAGATGGACTGGCTTTATACATGTGACACAGGTCTCTCTTGCAAATGAGGCGTTGAGGCTCAAGGGATTGCCTGTATAAATAATAAATAAATAAATAAATGCACACTGCCAGCACGTAGCAAATATATTTCACATTTAAGTAAATCTGAGATTTACTTTGAATTTTAAGGCCAAACTGTGACTGTGGTTCTACAAGAATTACATCACTGGATTTTGGGTGAATATGTTAATTACAAATAAAAAAGAAAATGAACTTAAATTTTAAAAAAGTGAAAACAGAACCTGGTGGAGGTTAGAAATATTCACAGTATTTGGTAACAAACAGGTTATTTTTAAGACATAAAAGCAATAAAGAAAAATAAATTGATTGGATATAATGAAATTACATTAAATAATTAATGATATTAAATATACATTAGCATATTTTAGTATAAGTCACTTTTTTCCTGTGACTTAAAACTGGAAAAAAAAACATTTTCTATTCATAATAATAATTGTAATGACTGTTTATGTGAGACTTTCCCAGGAAGCAAAGGGCTAAATAAAATAAGTTTTCATAATAAAAGAATAAATATTAATGATAAAACTACACTACAACAATGCAAAAACAAAAAAACAAAAACAAAACAAAAAAATCCCAAAATAAAGAGTTGAGGAAACAGAAAAAGGTGGTACTTTTACTCGTATATGCATCTTTCCTCTTGAAGAGCCATTTTTTAGCTGGTGCAATTTATAGTCCACCGCAGTTTATATATGGGTTTTTCCTCTTAAAGAAGCATAAAAAAAAAAAGAAAAAAAAAGGTGCAACTTACACTCCAGAAAATACGGTAATTTTCCAGCAATTGTTTGCATGAAAGGCAGAAAATACATAGCAGCCATTGGAAGAATCACACAAAGGAGCTGGAATTATTCCAACAAAACAAGCGCAGCGTTTGAAGGATTTTACTTGGTGAGATTATAATTCTCAAGATTACATAGGAAGATGATCAAAAGATTGTCTGAAATGCATCACCCAGTCATGACACTAAATCCAGACAGAGTAAAACTATATGAAGAAAGTGTATTCAGACAAACATGCCTTTAAAGTACCAGTACTTAAATACTGCAACATTACACCATTAAAAACAGCCTGCTGGATCAACCGCCCACTGAAGTTTTAATTAACTTTAATCATATGACTCATATTTTTGCAGTAAAGGTGTTTCTGAACATTTGTGATCTGAACTGTCATTTCAATAAAAATGGGATATTTTGGAATAAAACCCCAGTGAGAACACTTCAGAAGCTTTTGCTTTGTGGGTTTTGTCCATTAGATGGGGTTTACATTTGTGGATTTCTTTGACAGTCTGGTTTACTCAGAGATCACACGCTGATCCGGCTCGTGGCACAAAAAACGTTTTATTGCAAACAACAAATTTGATCAACTGTCACAACCAAACATTTCATTATTCTGCTGTTTGAGGATGTCACCGTCACGTTTCTAAACCTGTATAATGTTAAAATCTACTTGGTGAAATAAATCAACAGATTTTTATTTTCTAAACAACATATTTTGGTTTTGATTTGCAGGGATCAACACCGCCATAACAGGTCAGTTCCTTATACTTTTGTTCTTACTGGTTCTCTTATTTCTTCTTCTGTCCATCTTTGTAACGCCACACATCAGTCTCTGCATTCATATTTCTCCTCCTGCATCCCTTCACTGCCCATGTCTCAGCTCCATGCATGGTTGCTGGTCTTTTAAACCTGACATTTTAACCTTTGCTTTAATTTTTGGATCACACTCCTGATCCGCTCTTGCAGTTCTGTTTTATTTCTGCAGCAAATTCTCTACCTTCAGCTCTGCCTGATCCTACGTATTTAAACTTTTTCAGTACCTCTATACCTCATTCTGTCTTCTTATTGTTAATCTTCAATCATCTGTCTTCCAAAGTCCTCCATTCTTCTCTCTACTTTCTTCCTCCTGGTACTGAAAAACACATCATCTGCAAACAACTGCACTTAGCGCACTCTGATCTTTAAACAAAATCCAGGGTGCTAGACCTTGAAATAAAATAAAAGATTTTAATTTGTATTCACAGATGTTTTGTTTATTGAAAAACAAACCAGGACAATACAAACATTTCTACTGCTTCTTCCATACAAAGTTCTCTGATTGTAGAATCAAAAAGCTTCATGCAGTCTCTGATCTACACCAGAGACTGCATGAAGCTTTTTAAATCGCATCTGATCATGATAAGCTCCTCCTACAACTCAAAGTCAGGCAAAAACCTGTAGTTTACCTTCTATCCACAAATCATGGTGTGTTTATCTAACGAGGCAGACGCACTTAAACAGCACACCAAGAGGAAACTGTCAGTGAACAGGAGACGTCATCATAGTAAAACAAAAATTATGTAAGTTATCAATTAACAGAGGCAGACATCGAATGTTTCTCACAAAAAAGAAAAGCGAAACATGCAGCTACATTGGACCCGAGGCAATCTGTCATCAATATGCTAATCTGTTGCTGTTGTTGTTGTTAATATTCCTCCCCCCCATCCCCCCACCAGCTGTAAATAGCAGAGAGATTAATCAGTTAACCAGTGGTCGTCTTCGCCGAACACTCAGCTCATTTTTACACATCACATAATCAGCTATGATCAGGAAGCTTTTTCTCTTTATTCAATGTCAGAAAATTAAATCCAGATCAAAGGGTTTATGTCATTTCAAAATATGGAAAATACACCAGTGATATGTTAAATATGGGAAATTAAAACAGGTGATCAGAAACAGAAAATATCAAATTGTTTGTGTTGTTGTTGTCTGTGGAACGGGTTTTTCTTTGTCCTAGATGTTTTTTGTGCTGTTTTTTTTTTTGGGTTTTTTTTTTACTTTGTAAGTGTAGTGTGCTGCAACCATTTTACTCCAGATGTTCAGAATGGATTACAAACTGACAACGGATTTTTTTTTCATCATTCAGTTTTTCATCATGATAGAATTTTCTTTTCAAGTCTCCAAATCCAGTTTGAAATTTTTAAAAATAAATTTGTTTTTATTTTATTAATTCATTTTCTAAAAGTCAGTGTGGCTGATGGACTAAAAACTTCAGGATCAGTAACAAAAATAAACTAACAAATAAAAATGCTGTAAAACAGGTTATTTTGGAACTTGGTGGAGTTACACACGTGCTGGTCAATGAATCATTTAGTGTATAAAACGTAAATTTAAAATTCTTGTATTTTTCCCCTCAAGTTAAAAAAATCAGTTTATGCTGAAATAAAACATTTACAAACAGTTAACCCCTTAACGCCTATTGTTGCATATATGCTACAATATTTGACTCAAATATGCAACATACCAAATTGACCAGTATGCCTGTTGTCGCAAATTTGCAACATACCATTATTATTATTATAACATTATAACATAAATTATTACCAAAATACCAAAATTACTATTTATTTTTTGTGCAAAAGTGTAATTAATAATCTCAACATTATTTACCATCTACTTAAAGGCAAAAACACACACAAAACATTTTTTATATACAGCTATATAAATTCAGGCGTTAAGGGGTTAATTAAGTAATGAGTTAACTTAGTCAGTGGAGACAGGCAGAAGATAAAGTGTGAAATGAAACATGGTGTAGATCTGGATCTGGACCAGGATCTAGACTAGGATCTGTTTATGGTTTGGTAACAAAAAAATCCACAAACATAAACAATCTTTGTGTTTTTATGACTCACAGGTGTGACATGAGTCGCACAAACACAAATCCAGACTGGATCACTGAATCCACAACAGTCTTTGATCCCAGAAATTAATCAAATCCTGGAAAATTTCTGGCAGATTAAATAATCTGACTGCACCTCGCAGTGGCTCATCTGGATTAAGGGGACAAAGACAGGCATTTGAATCCCATCACTGGTCTCCGCGCTGTCTGACCAGATGCACCATGAGGTTGTTTGTTCTAAACTGTCAATTTAAGACAAATTCAATAAATTTATTCAGCTGTCAAATCTGTTCAGAGTTCACACATTACCGTCCAACTCTGATAGCGACTTTCTCTAAGGCTCATTCAAGTAGGTGTTCAGTGCCTTGCTCACGGGCACAGACACCAGATTCAGAAGCATGATGACATAACCTCCCCCTGCTCATGGACAGGCAGAGGTTAGCCCGGAGTGCAGTGCTTTGGTTATGCGTGTTTGTCTGTGAGCTGCGGTGATGCTTTGACAGCTCGCAGCTTCCTGTCAGAGCTGCTGTGTCGCTATGGCGATGCTGAGAGACAGTGCGACAGACAGAAGCAGATGAGTGGGCAGATGTTTCCTCCATCTCAAAGGCGACTGCTTCACAACAGCTGGACCGATGCCAGACAAACACACGGTGACACAGAGCACCACAACTTCAAAATTAATCACCAAATACATAAAATATCCATAAAACAGCTCATAGAACTCCCAGGAAAAAAATACAAGCCTGACTGGAAAATCTAAAAGAGCACTCAAAGAAAGAGCGCAGACCCCCAGCATCGCGCTTGAAGCCGTGTTCCCATCATGGCTATCAGCAGTGGTGGGGACAGCTAACCAAAAGGTTAGCTTTGATAACCGTTAATCCACTAACCTAAAAGTTAACTTTTATAAAGCTAAACCGATAAACCCCTAAAAATTTAATGGAAGTTACAGCTAAAAGCTAAACTGATAACTTTCAGTATTGACTCCAGTACACTGGCAGCTACTGACACAACAACGAGCCAGTAGTTCTGTCTCAGATCAGCCTTCTCAGCAAAAGAGACCTGATGACCAGAGAGAAAGGAAGGGCAGCCCCCCAAAAAAAAATATATATTTTCACAGCCGTACAGACTTGCAGACATATCACAGGAGTCATGTACAGCAAGGCAGTTTTGACTTATGGTTAAAATTTTAAACAAACTAATTCCGGACAAGTTAACAAAAATAATGTCACCTCTGTCATTTTAGTGAAAATATCAGCTATATGTTTTAGTTTTAAAGTAATACACTAATTTTGAAGGTTTTAGCGTTTTACAGACACACATGCCAAAAAGCATTATGGGAAAATTCACACTGCCACAGGTATTCACACTGCCATCTACTGGATGTTCTCAACAACTGCGCCCTCTGGTGGCCATTCAGTGTGTGGGGAGGATACTATAAATCGTCAGCTTTTACTTCGAGATATTCTGCTCCTAGACTGTGATGTCATAATCCCCGCCCTTCTTCACTAGTTGGAGGTTTTCATTTTTAAATTAATAAATGATTACTTGTCTGTGGAAAGATTTATTAATTTTGTGTTTTTTAGTTGATTTGTTGACTTTCTTGTGTTTGGGTGCAGATGACAACATGACCCACGACTGAGTGATTTAGGGGTTTAATGTCTTGCTCAAGGACATGTTGGCAGTCAGCTGCAACCAGAGATTAGATTCATCAACCCCTCAGAGCCAACACCAACTGTGCTGATTTGAACATTTTCTGTATATTTTCTTCATTTTCTGAGTCTGACAAAAGTTTTTTTTCCCCTCACAGAAACAATAAGCAGAAGTGGTTTTTTTTCTAAGGAAGAGCGACCCAGCAGAGAGGATTAGAACGGTACCGTGTTCCTGCCTGGTTCCGTCTCGTTCTTGCCCTGCATGCTGCAGTCGTTCAGTCCGCTGGGCGACTTGTCTGATCTGGATTTCACAAACACAAAGCAACAAACTCATCATGAATTCACAGCGTTGTCCTGCAGGGGGCAGTGTTCACTGAACAAGCCTGAAATCAGAGTTCAATGTGATGCGTCATAGCCCAGCCAATGACATTGGCAGGGGGCGTGGCTTCAGGATGGGTCTTTAATTTAGCAGGTTGTCCAAAGGTTTTTGTGGAAAAGTTACACGAGACAAAATATTTATCGAAGATTATATTATAAACTGCACCTTAAAGCTGAATAATATATTTATTGATAATGTTTGCCAATAGGTGCAGATCTAACAGTTCAATCCAGATCCAAACAGAGAACAGATCTTGGGGGGTGTAGATTATTTCGTTAGAGGAGTTATTGCATCAGATTTAACAAAAACAGCACAAATTAGAGACATGAGTGCATACCTCAACCAAACCTCAATAATCTGTGAGGTTTGGACAGAAACTCACTAATGGGGAAAAGTTTGTGTTTTTGTGTTTATGTACCTGTGTTTATGTACCTGAGGGACAGATGAAGTGTTCTGTCTCTGAAGTGGATCAGTTTCTGCGTCTCTTCCTGGTATCGCAGCAGGTCCTGGCTCAGTAGGTTATGGAGCGTGGTCAGCGCCTCCTTCAGGAAAAGCAGCCTCTCCGATTGGTCCAAATGCTCGGTGATTGACGCCTGAAGCTCTCGACAAGCACACGGCTCAACCTGAGGGAACAGATGGTGCAACAGAAATATAGGTGCTTTGTTTCAAAAACACATTGTCTGTAATCCATCTTCTATATTTTACTGGAATCGATATGTCAGTGATATCAACTAGAATAAAGTCTGGATGATTCCTTGTAAATAGTATCATTCATGGATATTATCCAGCCAGTCACTACATGTTGAAATTTAAAATGGATATAAACACAAAGTGTTGTTTTTGCAGGTAGAGAAGCTTGAATCTTCGACTGGACTGGGTTGCTTGACGTGAGGACGTTTCGCTTCAAATCACAGAAGCTTCCTCAGCTAAAATTCTTGCTCTGGTAGTCTGACTTCTGTCTTGACTCTTGTAGAGAAGAATAAACCAGAAGCCAACAAAAGCTGGAGTTTAACCTAACCAGACCCCTCCTACCGAGAGGCCGACTGCTATAGGCTAGTGACTAAACAATAGCTCTAATTAGCACCTATTGTGCTCTAGTTAGCACTCTCCTAATGATGGGATGGAAGCCTCCCCTGATGGCTCCCTTGACGACTCTCCTGATGACGTGAATGACTCATTACCATGAACAAAAGACTGAAACTGCTTTGACCTGAGTACCCCATTGTAAACAGGGGACAAAGCGTGTCTGAGACCCGCCCCCCGGTTAAGGCTGGGTTTCAACTGTTTTACAAAGAATGCTTCCTTGACACCTCTCTCAAACCATTTCTTCTCTCTGGCTAAGATTTTAACTTCCTTGTCCTCAAACGTGTGGTTAGTGTCTTTCAGGTGGAGATGAACTGCAGACTGAGGTCCACTTGGCGACCTCTCTGCGGTGCTGGTATAGCCTCTTGTTTAAAGGTTGCTTAGTCTCACCTATGTAGTGTTCATTACAGTTTTCCTGACATCTGATATAATACACTACATTGCTCTGTTTGTAACTGTGATTTGAAGCAAAACGTCCTCACGTCAAGCAACCCAGTCCAGTCGAAGATTCAAGCTTCTCTACTATGGAAACCACCTGGACAACTGAGAGCCTACACAGAAACATTGTTTTTGCAGGGTTACACTAAAACAGTGCTGCACCTTTTTTTGGCACTGCTCACACGCTCGTAAATTTTGGCAAGATTTCAGCAAATTTATCATTGACCATGTCTGTAGAGATTTTACTTACTAGAGACTTTACTGAGACTTTACTGTAATATTTTGTTTTTTTGTTTTTTTAGAAAATGTAATAAGTATTTTGTGATTAACCTTTTATTACTACAGGCAAAAAAAAAAATTATTCATAAGTGTAAATTCAACAGTAGAAAACCTCATTTTGTACCTTTCCTTAAAGAGACTGAACAATATGTCAAACTAATTTCAAATCAAGCAACGAAAAGGTGATAAAGAAA
Source organism: Thalassophryne amazonica (assembly GCF_902500255.1). Classification (NCBI taxonomy): domain Eukaryota; kingdom Metazoa; phylum Chordata; class Actinopteri; order Batrachoidiformes; family Batrachoididae; genus Thalassophryne; species Thalassophryne amazonica. Next base: position 42,058,131 of record NC_047119.1, on the reverse strand, counting down.
AAACTGTCACTATATGTACCTCCTAGAATATTTTTGTTTGATACCTCTGGACTTTCCTTCATCTGTTCTATGTTTTCTGTGTTTGTATACGTATTATTTTCAATAAAGTCTCTGGTGGGAAAAAAAACTAAAAAAAAAAAAAGAACACATTTTGCCTCCAGGAAAACTGTAGTCTTCCTGGAGGCGCGGTCCGTTTCAAGGACTTTTTTTCCCCTGTCATATCTTGTTTTGTTGCATTTTTTCCTGTTCAGCTTTTAATTCATTGTGACGACAGTGAATATTTTTGTTCTTACAGTGGGCACCTGAAGGGTGGAGCTTCTCTGTAGCTCCTCTTCTCTCACTTTCTTCTGCTGAAGATCAAACAGCTCACTGCTCAGCAGCCGATGATGGCAATCAGCCGCACAAAGTCTGAAAAAGAAAAAAAAGAAAAGCATCATAAACAGTTTATGTTTGGAGGATAAAGTCTGTGATTTGTTGCCTTTCTTACAGAGATCTTTAATATTAATGAAATAATGACACTCAAATACAGTACAACAATATTCAGAGTAAAAATCCTGCAACAGCCAACAAAACGTTGATCTATAGGCCTTTGTGATGTCATAAGAAACAGCAGGAAAGAGGGCAGACAATAAGAAAGAATCAGCTCGAGTTCAAGATGCTGTTTAAATTTTACACTCGATGTGCACACAAGGACTTGTTATCAACTTTGGTCTGCCTGAAATACACATCAAATTAAAAACAAGTCAAAGAAAGAAACTGCAAAACAACTGCAAGATGATTAATGACATTATTGGGATGTTTTTTGGGGCTGTTCTGTCATATCTGCTTCCAAGAAACTCCCAGTTTGTTGTGTGTTTGTCCATCAGTCAAACCCTTGGGCTGTGGTCACGTGACCCGTTGACCCCAACAAAAAAAGTCAACATACGCAGGCCTTCTGAACAAAGCTCAAAGACTGATGTGTGCATCATCATTAAATGTCCAAAGAAACGAGTGGACGACAAACACTGGCTGAATATTTGGTTCTTTGTTCAAAGGCTGTCCGTGATGACAGGATCTGAAACATCAACTGTACACGTCAGTTTCCCCATTATGAAGTTAAAAAAAATTATTTTCAGTTTTTAAAAAAAGTTATTTTTAAACACCTGCTGAGGACTTAATTATGAGATAAAATAAAATATAAAAAGCTGATTAAACAGAACTGTTTTTTTAAGACTTGATCATGTAAAACAAATGATAAGAAATGTTCAAGGTAGCTCATATTTTATTGATGTTTATTTGTCGGAAATATTAACTATATAGCAGCATTTCATTAACTTCTAAGTACGGTTTTTATGCACATTAAATGTGCTAGAATCGTGCACAGCATTTTATATCGTGAATGTCATTTTAGGCCAAAGTTTGTTCAGAGCACAATAATAAAAATAAAATAGAAAAATAGATTAAATACTTTGTTTAAAAAAACAATATGATCTCTGCAGTGCATTATTTCAGTAAAATAAAATAAAATAAAATCAGACTTTTAGTCACTCAGTCATATTTAGTCTCTCGACCAAACAAATGAAATACAGTTATGTGATTAATAATGAATGAGCCTGCAGCAGCATGGACGCTGTAATCATGTCAACATACTCAACAAAAATATAAACGCAACACTTTTGGTTTTGCTCCCATTTTGTATGAGATGAACTCAAAGATCTAAAACTTTTTCCACATACACAATATCACCATTTCTCTCAAATATTGTTCACAAACCAGTCTAAATCTGTGATAGTGAGCACTTCTCCTTTGCTGAGATAATCCATCCCACTTCACAGGTGTGCCATATCAGGATGCTGATTAGACACCATGATTAGTGCACAGGTGTGCCTTAGACTGTCCACAATAAAAGGCCACTCTGAAAGGTGCAGTTTTATCACACAGCACAATGCCACAGATGTCGCAAGATTTGAGGGAGCGTGCAATTGGCATGCTGACAGCAGGAATGTCAACCAGAGCTGTTGCTCATGTATTGAATGTTCATGTCTCTACCATAAGCCGTCTCCAAAGTCGTTTCAGAGAATTTGGCAGTACATCCAACCAGCCTCACAACCGCAGACCACGTGTAACCACACCAGCCCAGGACCTCCACATACAGCATGTTCACCTCCAAGATCGTCTGAGACCAGCCACTCGGACAGCTGCTGGAACAATCGGTTTGCATAACCAAAGAAATTTTGCACAAACTGTCAGAAACCGTCTCAGGGAAGCTCATCTGCATGCTCGTTGTCCTCATCGGGGTCTCGACCTGACTCCAGTTCGTCGTCGTAACCGACTTGAGTGGGCAAATGCTCACATTCGCTGGTGTTTGGCACGTTGGAGAGGTGTTCTCTTCACGGATGATGCGAAGGAGATGTGTTGCACTGCATGAGGCAAATGGTGGTCACACCAGATACTGACTGGTATCCCCCCCCAATAAAACAAAACTGCACCTTTCAGAGTGGCCTTTTATTGTGGGCAGTCTAAGGCACACCTGTGCACTAATCATGGTGTCTAATCAGCATCCTGATATGGCACACCTGTGAGGTGGGATGGATTATCTCAGCAAAGGAGAAGTGCTCACTATCACAGATTTAGACTGGTTTGTGAACAATATTTGAGGGAAATGGTGATATTGTGTATGTGGAAAAAGTTTTAGATCTTTGAGTTCATCTCATACAAAATTGGAGCAAAACCAAAAGTGTTGCGTTTATATTTTTGTTGAGTATATGTGACAAACGCGTCTCACTCCCCGCAGCAGGAAAGAAGTGTGTGGGTGTTTTTATATATGATTTGGCACATGTTTTACAACGGATGTCCTTCCTAACGCAATTCCACATCACCATCCCTGCCCCCTGATTACATCTTGATCTCTCATACAACCCCAATTCTAATGAAGTTGGGATGTTGTGTAAAATGTAAATAAAAACAGAATACAATGATTTGCAAATCCTCTTCAACCTATATTCAACTGAATACACCCCAAAGACAAGATATTTAATGTTCAAACTGATAAACTTTATTGTTTTTGTGCAAATATTTGCTCATTTTGAAATGGATGCCTGCAACATGTCTCCAAAAAGCTGGGACAGTGGCAACAAAAGACTGGGAAAGTTGATGAATGCTCAAAGAACACCTGTTTGGAACATTCCACAGGTGAACAGGTCACAAAAGGTTATTTTTGGTTCTGAGAAGGTTGTGTAATAGAATACAAAGTCACTTGATAATGTAGCTGAAACGTGAAATGTTTGCTGGGATATTTACTAATCAGTCAGTCTTGCAACGTTTACATCTGCTGGATGTCATTTTATGGATGTCACAGGATGATCCATAAAATGCATCCAAATGACTTCAGTTGTTGATGTTCAGGTGACGTCATGATGCCGTCATGTTTTGACAAGACTGTATCTTGACCAAAACCTGACATCACATGTGTTTGCTGGGTACTTTGGAGAGGTGGGGATGGATTGGTTACTTGTTTGGGTGGTTGCCATCCAGACAAGTGTTAGTGCATAACCAGGTTAGTCTGACCTGTATATGGGAAAGTGTCACTAAAAAGATTACAAACCAACAATGTCCTGAGGCAAAATTCCTCTGCCAAAGCCCAACCACCCATTCTGCACACAAAACAGCAGTAAAAAAAAAAAAGTGACAAATTAACAATGCTCCAAGGCAAAATACCTCAGTCAAGGTCAAAACAACAAAATCCTCCACACCTTCATGCTGAGCCACCCTCAAATATAATGACATGTTCCTGTTCAACTGTAACATCTTCACGCCACAACCTGAAGCCAGCAATCTAAAGAAAACATACAATGGATGACATATATAATTCATTTACATTTGTTTCTGCAGTGCCAAATCACAAAATTGCAACTTGATGTCTTAAAGGTGAACTTCGACACTCATCCAATGACTGCTGGCATAGGCTCCAGCGCCCTTCTGACCCTTAATTGGAGTAAGCGGGTACAGAAAATGATAATCACTCTTTTTGACCAAGAAGAAGCACACAGAGTATCAAAAGTGAAAGTGAAGTGAAAGTAAAAACCCCCTCCCACTTCTACAAAGTACAGACTGGTCATCCCTGGTCCTTAATCCCCTAGTTGCTCCCTGTATGTAATGAGCACATTGTACGGCAACACCATGACATCGAGGTGAATGTGAGGCATTATTTGTAAAATGCTTTGAGCATCTGATACAGATGGAAAAGCGCTATACAAATGCAGTCCATTTATCATTTATCCACCAATAACACCACATTAAATTCTTTGTATGTGAGAACTTGGCAATAAATCCAATTCTGATTCTGAAAGTGGTATTAATTAAGCCATTTGTACTGTATTTGCCTGCAATTTTATTCTTCTGGGGGGCCTACAGAGATTCCATCTGAAAGTCCAGCTACCATGACCAGACAGTCATCCAAGGGTCGACAATGCCAAATTTCAGAAAAATTCGATGAAAATGTTTTCAAGAAAAATCACTGGAATGTGCATCGCACACCAAATGTGAATCTTGAAGGCATTCGTCCTACTGACCTGAGTCCAAAGACAACAAAACTAAAATGTGAGGAATGTAGAAGTAATTCGTTCAACAGCCAAACCAAAGTAATCAACAAGGTATCCATCTGTCTGATGGTCTTTAATAAGTCGTTTACGCATATTTTCATTAACTCCATTTAATAATTTGAGTGATTTGTTTAGTTTATTATTAAAGTCTACTTTCATGTCGTGGCAGCGTGGTGGCCAAGAGGTGAGTTGTGCTTGTTTCCAGATTGGAAGGAAGAAGGAAGTTCAAGCCCACCCCTGGTTCACTCTCCATGTAAAGTGGAGTTACATCAGGAAGGGCATCCGGCGTAAAACTTGTGACAAATCAACATGTGGACACATCTCAGCTCTGCTGTGACGACCCAGGGTGGAGTAAAAAAAAAGAAGCCAAAGAAACTTACTTGTGTCCGCATTGTTTAACATCAGACTTTTTAATAAAGTGATGGCTCAGTGTAACCAGTTAACTTGTTAACCAAACGCTGCTGTCACTCATCACGTGTGGATTTCTTTCAAAACAAAACCTCACATGACCTACAAAAAACAGAAGCTAAGGTGTGACAATGAACTGAAAATATGCACTTTGTGTAGTTTTAAACACCACGCAGTGAAATTAAAGTGTGTTTCGTGCGTTTCAGCTCGAAACGTTTTTTTTTTTCATTTGCCAACAACAATCTACAAAAAAATGCGGCGACTAAAAGGAGGCATTTAAATCACATTAACCCCAATAGTCAGGATTATGTTCTCCTTCCTCGAGTTTAAAAAGCTTTATGTTTGTAACTGCAAATGAACCGAAAGGAGAAAAACTTCACAAGTGTTTATTCTGAAAGCCTGTTTGTTCAAAAACAGTTTGTCCTACTGTAGCCAAGAAAAAGTACTCACCACCCCTCTGCAGGCTCTCTGCACGCTGCCGTGTATAATCCGCTTTCCTGCACAAAACCTGAGCTGACATTCTGTCCATAAAGTATGTGGAGTTGACATGGCAACATGCACAAGAACAGGTTATCCTGAGGATCTATTCATCACATGAAGCGTTTGATCACAGGTGTGACAGGAGCCAATCAAGTTTCATTACCAGCACAAACAGCGCTGACGACTTCCTGGAAGATTTACACAATATGGCGTGGTTTCTGGCACGCCTTCACTCACGGTCGCTGATGAGTTCTGGAACAGTCAAGTGTTTTACCACCAAAGTGTTGACGACGGCGGAGCACAGGGCGAGGCACCCACGTCCTGAAGGAGCCGTTACAGATTTTCACTCAAATAACATCAATTGTTTATGTGTAGTGACATGTACAATGGAACATGTGATATGTTTAGGCCTTGGGCTAACGATGAACCAGCAACAGAAACTCTTGGTGCTGTGACATCATTGGGCTTTGACAGAGAAGTTGGAGATGAGTGGGTGAGTGGGTGAGCCCGTCCCAGCCAGCATGTTTCGACATTAACTCAAAAACAACAAGGCATCGAGATGACTGCAGCGCCTCAAATCTGTTTGACATCATCATGTGATGTCACTGATACACAGAGAGCCGAGGCCTATTCAGAAAACCCCATATCAATATCTACCATATTTTCCACAGCACGGGTCGTTTTTTTTTTTTTTACTACTTTTGCAAGCCCTGCGACTTATACTCTGCTGAGAATTATATACCAAAAATTAACTTATGCATTATTAATAATAATTATGACAATTTATATAGGACTTTCCCAGGGATTAAACCACTAAATGCACTCATGGAGCACAAACCTCCGCCAACACTAGTTTCCAATTCCACAAATTTTTACCTTGAAAAAAATTTCAAGGTCAAAGTCCTGTTAGAAGTGGCTTTTCATAAGCTAAAATATAGCTCAAAAGAGCTTTTCAATATTAAAATCATATCCGCTAAATCCGCAATACGGATCAGATGTGGATCAAACTTAGTCGATTCATTGAGAGTATCAATTTGCACTTCACTGTTACACATGACAGTGACTGAGGCACTTTTGATTGAGATATAATGCAAAATGTACACCAAATGGGCTTTTCAATATTAAATTCAAATGTCCCCAAAAATCAACAATCCAGATCAGATCCAGATCAAACGTTGTCAGGTGATAGTGAGTGCCAGTCTGCACCTCACTTTCAAATATCAGAGTGATTGGGGCACGTTTGATTAAGATATAATGTAAAATATACATTAAAAGGGGTTTCCAAAATTTAATTTAAGTTGCCACAAAATCTGTAATCTGGATCACATCAAGATCAAACATGGTCAATCCAAAGGATACCATCCTACATAATGCTCTTAAACATGAAAGAATTTGTGTGTTTGTTTTTGTTTGTTTGTTTTTTGACAGCGTTATTTGTGAATATTTGCTCAATGTTAAAGGACAGGGGGTTTTCCGTTTCCAAGATTTTTCCTGACGTTGAAATTTAACCTATGACCTTGAAAATTGAATCAATTCTTGCCTATCAGGATATGAATCTTCTATAAAAAAAAATTCATAATGAGATATAAAAAATTGTGGGTTACAGGCTATTCACAAACAAACAAACAAACCGGGGTGAAAACATAATCTCCATCTAACTTTGTTGGTGGAGGTAACAAAATAAACTAATAATAAAATGATAAAAAGTACAGTATTATAATGCATACAAATACCAAATTAAGTAGCTGATAGTATAGAAAAAAGGCATGACTTGTACTCCGAAAAATGCAGTAATTCAGTTCCTGAGATATGGCCATTAATGTATTTTTGACGATGACCTCTGAGTTGAGGTACTGTGAGAACAGTACACTAAAACCCATATCTCATGGAGTGACGGATGCTGACGAACGTAGCGAGTTTTGGGTTTCGTCAGGATTTGTAAAAAAGATGCTAAATAGTTTGCAAACAGTTTTTCTTGTCGCACAGAAATTTTGAACGTGCAAAATAAATAAACAAATAAATAAATAAATCCCGCAAACAGTTCCAAACGTTTGCAAAACAGTTGTAAGCACTTGCAAATGATTGCAATGTGTGTCGCTGACATTCCTTTTCGTTCGCCAGGTAGATTGTCTTCTTCTTTCCTTGTCTTCTGAAGGATAGCTGCAGCAGCAGCCAGACAAAGCAATTGTTCCCTAAAGGCAGCAGCATGTTGGGCTTCTTCCTGACAGAAATTCATTTCCATATTCTAGAAATCCATCATTTATATCTTCTATATAGCTTCTACAGGCAAGTCTTCTGATCTCTGTTTTCTACAGTGGTCAGGAGAAATCTGAATGCTGGGAAGGGTTTGACTCGCCTGACATTTGCCTGGTATTTTAACAGGAGTTGCCAAAAGGTCCCAAACGTTTCCAAACAGTGGCAAGAGAGTTGCTAATCGGTACAAACACTGTCACTAACATATGCTAAATCACTAATGTTCACACATCGTTATTCACAAACACTTTCGCAGTCATGTTGCCAATTGTCGCTAAATGTCACTCATGACAGAGGTGAACCTAATTTTCATCAACAAAGTGTAACCACCAAACTGGATTTCTACATATTTTATACAAGACAAAACATACAAGTTAAATTGCAGCAAAACTAGAACTAAAGGATGGAGAGAAGCTGTGACATCAGTAAATAACAACATGGAACACTTAAAAATCTTCTAAATGCAGTGTTCCAAACACTCCTAGAGCCCACATAAAAAGTGACAACTTATGTGCCATCATCTGCTGAGAACACTGACACCTACTGTATGTTTCAGGATTGTGCATCTCTCAGGTATGAGGATGAGACATCCTGAAAAATCCTGAAAGTCAGCTGGAGTCTGGGTCCTGATCTAGGTGCTCCTGTGTTTAATGCAAAATTAGACCCATTTTAAGCCTTATTTTGGGCAGCCAAACAGATGCTTGAAAAAAGAAGAAAATACTTCATCCACATAGTCCTAAAAAATCCAAAATTCAGGAAAAAAGCTGAAAATTCTCATGTCTGACCTATATCAAATTATGATTTGCTATTTAACGGCTACAGTCATTACAGCATTTCATGTGCACTAGCATGTCCGCTGCTTGGATATCATGGAGTAAATTATAAAAAAAAAAAAAAAAAAAAATCACAACTGTTAAATCACTGAGTAAAATACCAGGTGAGAAAGCTAACATCACAGGATCCAGAATCAAAACAAGCGCAAGAAGCTTGTTTTGAGCTAGCTACATGCTAGCTAGCCAGCTTGGCAAGCTAGGTAGCTAGTTAGCCCACTTCCTACATACGATGAAGATGGTTGTACATGATTAGTGTTTTGTGCACCATCCAGAGCATCTCAACGAGTACTCAGCTCACTTGCTTGTTGCTGTCATGCAAAACAAAGTGTATTTTTCCTTCTATAATATAACAAGTCGTTTTTATTCATCTGGTGCAACACAGAGGGTCTCTGCACTAAAAGCTGTTTTCAGTCATCCGTCAGCACAAACCAACATCCCGTCTGTCCTCGCAACAGCAGCAAAGCAAAAAACAACAAAAATTCAAAACTTTAACCTTTGAAGATATGTACCATTATGGTGGGTTAGAGGTTCAATTCCCATAGCACAGGGCTGTTCAGTGTTGGTGCCTTGCTGTGCTGCAAGGAATTGAACCTCTGGCAGTCCCTCTTTGAAGCATTTGTGTTTTGTATCCTGTTGGAGCAGAAGCTGCTGTCGTTATGAGATAGAGTGAAACTCCCACAGTCGCATCACGGTTCCGTGACAAATGGCAAAATCTGTACTGTTTCCACCTCCTCACACGTTTAAACACATTCACAGAGGAAATGAGCCCACCATGATCTGAAACCAACCAGGAACAGTCCACACACATACAACTTTAAATTACAAAAATATTCCAACCAAATATTTAGCAAGTGGTTGTGTCGCTGGTTTCATCAATCAGTAATCAATAATTCATTTGCATGTCCTGCTTACAGAATAGTATTTAGAGAGCACTAAATTAATTTTTAAGTAATTTGATTGTGGGAAAGACTACAACCTTAACTACCTCGAAAAAAAATTGTTTTAATGAATATTTGATCCATTTTTGAGTTTCACCCTTTACCTGTAGAATAAAGAGAAGTTCACTTTTTTGGAGGAAAAAGAAGCAATAAAGATTCTAGGATTTTTTTTTTTTTTTTCCACCTGAAAGTTTTATGACCTGAAAGCACTTTAGAAATTGAGTTGTTGTGATTATATTCTTATTATTACTATTATTGCTATTATGAGTTATGTTGCCCAGAGCCAGTGTTCTTGAGCAAGAAAGTAAAGCATCATATAATGGAAGAGAAAGGCTGAGATTTTGTGAAAATGGTCCAACAAACACATTCAAGCAAAAAATCTTATTTCGGAGTAAAAAACACCATTTTAAAGATTTATGACTCCACATAAAGTTTTCATCAAGATTAATTAAAAACAGTCAGTAGACTCTGAAGTCCTTTGGACCAAGAAAGAGGAATTTTGACCAAATATGGCAAAAGTGGTCTTAATGATTCAAGGTCAGTGAAAGTCATTGTGTAGGAAGACAGTGACTCAAAGAATCTATAAAGAGAATCAAAGAATCAAAGCCTATCCCAGCAGTTACTGAGCAGTTATTTATCTATAAAAGATGGTGCGGATCATTTACAAAGTTGGCTTCTTACATCATACTCAAACTTTTCATTCAGTCCAAATTATTACAATTTCATGACCTGGTAAAATATGGAGTAATTTTGTTATTCAAAGCATTTAATAATCAACCACCTAAAAACGCAAACAAATTTTACTCATAAAGAGAACATTTATGATTTGAGAGGGTATGGAAAAAAATGTTCGAACTATTCGGAAAAGTTTGTGTGTGACAGTATGTGGAATGCTCTGGATTTACAGCAGAAGCTATGCCAAAATATTCACAAATTTAAATTCTTATATAAAGATGCTGTTTGGTCAGAATATAGAGAGCGTAGAGTTTATATGTATTGTTGTATTGCACCTTTCGGTATTAGTTTTGTGTTTGGGACTTGACGATTCATGACCACTTTGGTATGTGTTACGTTTCACCATTGTGTGGTAATCTCTATATGTGTTAGTGATTTATATTTTGAATGAGAATGGAATTGTTCCTTGTTTTTGCTTTTTGTTTTGCCTTTCAATTGTACTGATAAGGACGTTGAAATAAGAATTTCAGTTAAATGTTATAGTGGAAGACGGGTGGGATTTAATAAGTTTTCTTCTTCCCACTCCTTTTAGAGCTATAAGAGTGTATTGACTGTACATATGTATTGGATACATGTATTTATTTTCCTCTTATGATGATTTGCTCGGAATGCATAAATAAATGAAAATGAAATGAAATAAATAAAAATGTGCATAAAAAGAAGTGTGAGCTATAAAGAGAAGTGTGCAAAAACTAATGTCAGAAGAAAATTCATTCTGATTCAAGGACTTTTCTGACAAATGTTTGCAAAAATCAGGGTTCACCCCTATCCTCTGACCATTTAGCAACATTTCTGCAACTGTTTGTGAAAGACAGCTGGCAAACACTAGTGACTGCTAGAAAATGTTCGCGACAGTGTCTGTGACAATTAGCAACTCATTGCCACTCTTTTGCCATTGTTTGGAAATTGCTTTGGGACCTTTTGCCAATTCCTGGTGGAATACCAAGCGAATGTCAGGTAAATCTTTTAACTGAACCACCGTTACCCGTACTAATGGACCCAACCCTATGAGAAGAGTGAGCAAACCCTCCCCAGGCTTCAGACTTCTCCTGACCATTGTGGAAGACTTGCCTCATAGGACTTGCCTGTAGAAGCTATACAGAAGATGGATTTCCAGAATATGGAAATTAATTTATATCAGGAAGAAGCCCAATCGGCTGCTGCCCTTGAGGAAGAATGGCTTTGTCTGGCTGCTGCGGCAGCTATCCTGCAGCAGCAGAGAAGGGAAGAAGAGGACAATCTACTTGGTAAACTAAAACTTCAGCTACATGTGTTGCAATTTGTAAAAGCTTACAGCTGTTTTGCAAACGTTTGGAATTGTTTGCAGGAAAAAAATGTTTTGCACATGTTCAAAATTTCTTTGTGACAAGAAAAACTGTTCGCAAACTATTTTGCATCCTTTTTACGAACCCTGACGAAACCCCAAATTCACTAAGTTCATCAACATTCATTGCTCCTTGAGATACAGGATTTAGTGTACCGTCTTCTAGCAACACAAGGTCATAAGTCTAAGGTCACATCAAATCAGAAGTCATCGTCGAAAATACATTAATGGGCATATCTCAGGAATTACATTACTGCATTTCTTGGACTATAATGTCGAGCCTTTTTTCTACATTAGGAAGAACTACAACGTGAACCAATATGAACTTTAACCACATGTGTTACAACCATTTGCAAATGCTTACAACTGTTATGCAAATGTCTGCAGAAAAATACATTTGCAACAAGACAAACTGTTTGCAATCTGTTACGAACTCTGATGAAACCCAAAATTCGCAGCACTTGCCAGAATTCGCTGCTCCATGAGATACTAAATTTTTCCAAAAGACAAAACATTATCAAACACTTTTTCTGCAATAAATAAAAGTGTTAAGCAAGTCTTTTTTGTTTGTTTATGCCCTTCCTGACAGCCATGGGGGTCACCACAGAGATTCAATCAGAAAGTCTATCTTACTCTGAGCAGACAGTCCAACAAGGATCGTGTGGACCAAATTTTAGAAAAATCAAACGAGACGGTGCAGCGTGCATCATGTGCAAATCTCAATAGCATTAGCCCTACGGACCATAGACCAAGTCCTTTTAAGGTAGCTGATGTAAATTATTTTAAGATGTTCAGGTTCTGAAATCTTGTCTGAATTTAATTGCACTATTTCAGGATATGACCAATGTTTTCAAACTCTTTCATTAAAATTAAGTCTCATCTCAAAGAAAAAAAAGGTTTTACCTTTTCTGGCCTCTCCTCTTTTTGTGCCACCTAAAATGATGATGTTTTTATTCCAGATTAAACCACACCTCCTCCTCCTTTAAACAAAAACTCCTGTGATGAATTAAAATGTTTAACAGACAAATAAACTGGTGCCGACCATCTGTACAAAGACTACCCCCTACAGTTACTATGGAAACTAATAGAAATGGCAGCGATCAGTCTGACAAACAAACTCACTGTGTCTGAATGTTATCAAGCTCCTGCTCTGTGCGTCTGTGCAGCTGCTGGAGGTGAAACGTCAACTCCTCCGTCAGGACAGTGAACCACCACAGTCCTCCTGATCGCAGTAAATAAACACAACACACACTTTCAGATTCCACACACACAAACCGTGATTCACGTTCTCTTTTTGTCATTTTTGCCGTCTGTGTCATCAACGCCACATGACTGATCACATGACTGCTGAAAGTTCACTGCAAAGGCTTCAACCGCCCTATGACTTTGTTTTAAGATAAGAGATAAGCTTGTTTCAAACCCACGGTGTACACACACACACACACAGACACACACACACACACACACACACACACACACACACACACACACACACACACACACACACACACACACACACACACACACACCAATTCAACAAAAGCAAATAAGTAAATAAAAACTGGAGAAAACTGGTTGGATGTTACTGGCAAAGTGACTACATTTTCTCACAAATTTAAGATTTATAAACTGAGAACTGAAAATCTCCTGCTCATTTCTTTCTGCGCCCCCTACAGGCGAGGAGAAGCATAAAAACAACACTGGTTGAAGGCCAAACACTACGTATGCATTATTAGCTCATTAACAAACAGAGGACAGAGGATGTGTGAGCAAAAATCGACACAAGACAGTGTAAAGACACCAATGACTTACGGTGGAACCAGACTGAGGTCCAGACTTTTAAGGACTTCCTGGACTCAACCATCAGAAGTGCATCTGAATGTGGTGAGTCCTCGGCCTTTGAGATCCAGAGGTGCCTGGAATGACCTCATGGAGTCATGAGGTCAAAGGTTAGAGGTGTTTGGTGGTGCTGATATCTTTGCAGGAGGATGAAGGTCCAAGTCTTTAGGATCCTGGTGCTTCCTGACCGTTTGTTAGACTTGGACTCTAACCAGCGTCTTTTAGGTGAAGACTGAATGTCTTTGGTACCAGGTCTCTGTGGAGAATCCTTGGGTCCCGCTGGAATGACTTTGTGCCAAATGAACAGTTACTTAGTGAGACTCAGATGAGGAGGATCACTGTCATTGTGAGTGATTCAGCTAGATTTGGGCCATGTGGTTTCTCTGGATATGATCCAGCACAGATGTGTCCCAGTGTTGAAGATCTGGTTGGTTGGAGAAGGCCAAGGACATGCCCGCACTGCACCTGGCCAAGGACACGCCCACGCTGTACCTGGCTGCAGCAGATATGAGTAGATGGTTACTTTGAAGAAGTGAGGATGGACGAGTTAAATGCTTGGGTGGTGGCCATCCAGGACCCAAGGTGGCTCTGTGCAGTGGCACCCCATGCTTTTTGACTCGACCTGATTACTCCACTTGCAGCGCTCTCTGTGCGACTGGCACCTGGTAGCAGGAGACCCCAAACCTCACAGAGCTGTTAGTGCATCTTCTCAACAAATAAAGACATTCCAGTTTGTTATGTTACAGTGTGTGTTTTTCATTCCGTGGCTGAGTTTGTGAGACACATGTTGCGATTCCAGAACAGTACCATGAATCATCCAGCATGAGTGGGCGGAGCTACACACAGGTTGCGAGGAAGTGGTAACAGCGAGGAGGAGCACAAGAGATACATGAAATCACCGCAAGAGAAGATAAAGCAAGAAGATGTGACGTCAAATCTGGCTGAGTCTGAACAAGCTGAGATGACGAACACTAAAGAGTCTGCAGGCCGAAAGACAACAGACTGACTGAGTCACTCTGGCAGGACAGGAAGTCCTCCCCCGTCTGTCTGTCTGTCTGTGTCTAAGTGACTCATCACACAGTAGCCAAATCTGGACCATCATCAATCTACTGTAGTGGGGTTTTTATTATTATTATTATTATTAAAGACGTGTTTTCTTCAGGTGCTTTTTCAGATAAATGTTCATTTTTATGGTTTTAAACTTTACCACATGTAGTTTTCATGTAGTTTTCACTTTTGTGAGAATTCTGTGACTCTCTAAATAGTTTTAATTTGCATGAGTTTGAGTCTGTTTCAGAACTCTTTGATACTTTAGTTCAACAGACAACCACCAGAGGAGGGTCACAGGTTATGTAATGACCACCCCAATCCATCAGTCTATAATCACTGTAACTTAACCTCACACTGTTTTTAATGGTAATCCCTTAAACCCATTTTAAAAGGTATTTTCTTTTCATATAATGCCCATGTGTTGCATATTAAAATGTTCAGAACAAGCTCACCTTTCTGAATGTGAGACATTTATTTGTCTAGAACAGCATGGAAAGACATGTTATATTAATAGATACATGTTGAAAAAGTTGACCAGGATGCAGAAAAGCATCATTAGAGCTCTAAGGGTTAAGAAATGCCATAAAACTACATCCTACTCAATGTTCAAAATACTTCTACTGGAAAATGTTTGTTTTATTAATTTATTATTTTCCTTATTTTGTCTCTTTTAAATAGTCATGATGGCCACATATACCTCAACCAAGAAAGTTGATTTTGTTTACATTTGTCAGTTAGTCAGTCAGCAAGACAATCATGTTTCAATAAGATTTGGTGGAGAGGTCAACTATGGGTGAAGAAAGAAGAGAATAAACTTAGATCTGGATCTAGAACCAAGGCTGGAATTTGACTGTGGTAAATGATGGAAGGTTAAGAAATGTATTTGTGTGATCTTTCACTTTAGTCTGAACAAGATGGACAGACTGATCTTCATTTATCTAAGAAGATCGGTGATCAGGATCAAAGATTGTTGGAGAAAACAGACGAATACTCCTTCACAATAAAAAAACAAAACAAAAACAAAAATTAAAGGAAAATATGTACAGAGTGGACTGTTGGATCTTGGCGGCTCTGTGAGCCTGCTGAATGCTCTTCTAGTTTTTCATGGTGCCAGAGGTTTGCTTTGCTTCAACCAGTAGAGTGGAAACAGTTTGACTCGTTACTGCTTTGTAGAGTGTCTGAATACGGTGCACGCTTGAACACTGCCTTCAGTAAAATAAACAACAAAAGAAGGAGGAGGCAGATTCCCACAGAGAAAAGCCAAAATAAAGGTAATCATGAAAAGAAAAAGCTGATAAATATCAGTAAAGACGAGGATCCACTTAACACGGCACCCTGCAGCAAAGCGCTGCTTCAAAAACAGGGGTTCTTTTTTTGGGGGGGGGGGGGGGGGTGTTAAACACCCAGACATGTCCAAGAAAATCTACA
>NC_047119.1:38593029-38603029 GCF_902500255.1 Thalassophryne amazonica | reverse complement strand
CCTCGCTAGGGGGGAAGGAGCCTGAACTTGTGCGGGAGGTTGAGA
Organism: Thalassophryne amazonica; assembly: GCF_902500255.1. Lineage (NCBI taxonomy): Eukaryota > Metazoa > Chordata > Actinopteri > Batrachoidiformes > Batrachoididae > Thalassophryne > Thalassophryne amazonica. The sequence continues at coordinate 38,602,984 of NC_047119.1, read as the reverse complement.
GATACCGACTAGAGATAGTCGGGCTCACCTCCACGCACAGCTTGGGCTCTGGTACCCAACTCCTGGAGAGGGGCTGGACGCTTCATTTTTCTGGCGTCGCCCACGGGGAGAGGTGGAGAGCTGGGGTCGCATTGCTTATTGCTCCCCAGCTCAGTCGCCAAGTGTTGGAGTTCACTCCGGTGAACGAGAGGGTTGCGTCCCTACGCCTTCGGGTCGGGGACAGGTCTCTCACCGTTGTCTCGGCCTACGGGCCGAGCGGCAGCGCAGAGTACCTTCCTGGAGTCCCTGGGAGGGGACTAGATAGTGCTCCAACTGGGGACTCCATTGTTCTCCTGGGGGATTTCAACGCCCATGTGGCGGCGACAGTGAGACCTAGAGGGGGGTGATCGGGAAGCACGGCCTCCTTGATCTGAACCGAGTGGTGTTCACTTGTTGGACTTCTGTGCTAGTCACAGTTTGTCCATCACCAACACCAAGTTCGAGCACAAGGGTGTCCATAAGTGCACGTGGCACCAGGACACCCTGAGCTGGAGGTCGATGATCGACTTTGTAGTCGATCTGACCTTCAGCCACGTGTCTCGGACACTCAAATGAAGAGAGGGGCAGAGCTGTCGACTGATCACCACCTGGTGGTGAGTTGTATCCACTGGGAGGGTAGGAAGCCGGTCAGACCTGGCAGACCCAAACGTATCGTGAGGGTCTGCTGGGAACGACTGGCGGAACCCTCTGTCAGCGAGGTCTTCAACTCCCACCTCCAGGAGAGCTTCTCCCAGATCCCGGGGGAGGTTGGAGACATGGAGTCCGAGTGGACCATGTTCTCCACCTCCATTGTCGATGCGGCTGCTCGTAGCTGTGGTCGCAAGGTCTCTGGTGCCTGTCGCGGCAGCAATCCCCGAACCCGGTGGTGGACAGGAAGTAAGGGATGCCGTCAAGCTGAAGAAGGAGTCCTACTTATCTTTGTTGGTAGGTGGGACCCCAGGTGGGACCCCAGAAGCAGCTGACAGGTACAGGCAGCCCGTGCGGTCACAGAGGCAAAAACTCGGGTCTGGGAGGAGTTCGGGGAGGCTATGGAGGAGGACTATCAGTCGCCCTCAAAGAGATTCTGGCAAACCGTCCAACGCCTCAGGAGGCAGAAGCAGCTCCCCACCCGCACTGTAAACAGTGCTGGTGGAGAGCTGTTGACCCTGACTGGGATGTTGTCGGGCGGTGGAAGGAGTACTTCGAGGATCTCCTCAATCCCATCGTCACGTCTTCCGAAGAGGAAGCAGAGACTGGGGACTCAGAGGCGGACTCATCCATTACCCAGGCTGAAGTCACCGAGGTGGTTACAAAGCTCCTCGGTGGCAAGGCTCCTGGGGTGGATGAAATCCGTCCTGAGTACCTTAAGTCTCTGGATGTTGTGGGACTGTCTTGGCTGACCCGCCTCTGCAACATCGCGTGGTGATCGGGGACAGTGCCTCTGCATTGGCAGACCGGGGTGGTGGTCCCTCTGTTTAAGAAGGGGGACCGGAGGGTGTGTTCCAACTATAGGGGGATCACACTCCTCAGCCTCCCCGGTAAGGTCTATTCCAGAGTACTGGAGAGGAGAATTCGACCGATGGTCGAACCTGGGATTCAGGAGAAGCAGTGTGGTTTTGTCCTGGTCGCGGCACACTGGAACAGCTCTACACGCTCCATCGGGTGCTCGAGGGTTCATGGGAGTTTGCCCAACCAATCCACATGTTTGTGGATCTGGAGAAGGCGTTCGACCGTGTCCCTCAGGGCACCCTGTGGGGAGTGCTGCTGGAGTACGGGGTCCGGGGTCCTTTGCTAAGGGCTATCCGTTCCCTGTACGGCCGCAGCAGGAGCTTGGTTCGCATTGCCGGTAGTAAGTCAAACCTGTTTCCAGTGCACGTTGGCCTCCGCCAGGGCTGCCCTTTGTCACCGGTTCTGTTCATTATTTTATGGACAGAATTTCTAGGCGCAGCCAGTGTGTAGAGGGGGTCTGGCTTGGGAACCACAAAATCTCATCTCTGCTGTTTGTGGACGATGTGGTTCTGTTGGCTTCGTCAAATCAGGACCTTCAGCGTGCACTGGGGCGGTTTGCAGCCGAGTGTGAAGCGTCCGGGATGAAAATCAGCACCTCCAAATTAGAGGCCATGGTTCTCGACCGGAAAAAGGTGCTTTGCCCTCTTTAGGTCGGTGGAGTGTCCTTGCCTCAAGTGGAGGAGTTTAAGTATCTCGGGGTCTTGTTCACGAGTGAGGGAAGGATGGAGCATGAGATCGATAGATGGATCGGTGCAGCATCTGCAGTGATGCGGTCGCTGTATCGGACCGTCGTGGTGAAGAGAGAGCTGAGTAGGGGGGCAAAGCTCTCGATTTACCGATCGATCTATGTTCTGATCCTCACCTATGGTCATGAGATTTGGCTCATGACCGAAAGAATGAGATCGCGAGTACAAGCGGCCGAGATGAGTTTCCTCTGCAGGGTGGCTGGGCGCTCCCTTAGAGATAGGGTGAGGAGCTCGGTCACTCGGGAGGAGCTCGGAGTCGAGCCACTGCTCCTCCACGTTGAAAGGTGTCAGCTGAGGTGGCTCAGGCATCTTTTCCGGATGCCCCTGGACGCCTCGCTGGAGAGGTGTTCCGGGCACGTCCCACTGGGAGGAGGCCCCGGGGAAGACCCAGGACACGCTGGAGGGACTATATCTCTCGGCTGGTTGGGAACGCCTTGGGGTTCCCCCCGGAGGAGCTGGGGGAGGTGTGTGTGGATGGGGAGGTCTGGGCGGCTTTGCTTGAGCTGCTGCCCCCGCGACCCGACTCCGGATAAGCGGAAGAAAAACGGATGGATATATATATATATAGTGTGTGTGTGTGTGTGTATATATGTACACAGTGAGGCAAAATTCTAGCTCTCACAGACCTGTTAGTTCTTCTTTAAGAAGCCCTCCTGCACTCATTACCTGTATTAATTGCACCTGTCTGAACTTGTCACCTGTATAAAAGACACCTGTCCACACACTTAATCAATCACACTCCACCCTGTCCACCACGGCCAAGACCAAAGAGCTGTCCAAGCCACCAGGGACAAAATTGTAGACCTGCACAAGGCTGGGATGCACTACAGGACAATAGGCAAGCAACTTGGTTAGAAGGCAACAACTGTTGGTGTAATTATTAGAAATGGAAGAAACATAAGATGACTGTCAATCTTCCTCAGTCTGGGGCTCCATGCAAAATCTTGCCTCGTGGGGTAAGGATGATTCTGAGAAAGCCCAGAACTACACGGGAGGACCTGGTCAATGACCTGAAGAGAGCTGGGACCACAGTCACAAAGATTATATTAGTAAGGGCCCTGTCCCACATAGTGCGAATTTGGTCAAAGTGCGCATGAAGCAGAAATCGTATGCAAAACATGTAAATTCGTAGCTGCCTCGAACACCTCGTACACCTGTTGCTACAACTATCTGCGCACATCAGTGGCTAAAAGACAGAGTGTGCACTGTGCGAGCCCATCGAACACTCTTGCAGCAGGTGTCTGCCAAATTCCAGCTGACACACACAACATCTAACACCACTTGACTGGCACTTAGAAAATGTGTGGCCATTCGCACTGTTAACATGATAACAGACAGATTTCACATTCAGCTCGACAGTAATTGTCTGCAGACTAAGTGCCCCACGAGTGTGGCTTTGCAAAACAGCAACACAACATGTGAGGTACCAGAGTGTTGGCTCTGCGGGGGCGCACTTGTTGTACAGATGGTGTGTTCTGGACGTCATGGCCGGGAAAGACGTACAGTGTTTGGATGGTCATGAACTTTCAACTGTCCACAGTGACGCATGTGTGTGCTTGCTGTCTTCACGTGGACATACAGATAAACATATATCGCTGTTGCAACAGGCTGCGGCAAGGGCGCACATTGACAGGCTGCCCCAGGTGACAATGGACCATCAGATCATAACACACAGCGGGCGATCTGACTATCACGTCACCAACGTGAGCTCTGTTCCACATGGACACATGCTGTTTACAAGCCAGCAATGGTAGCACAGTGGGAAGGTTTCAGGCTGGCAATCAGTAAAGTGCAGGTTTGAATCCCGTGGGTGGCATGTTTTTTTATTGTTATTGTTTTTGGCGCGATGTGGTTCCACACGTAACAGCTGTTTTTATTATTATTTTTATTCCACCGCAGCGGCGCGATGTAGTTCCACACGTATCAGCTGGTTTTATTTTTTACTTATTCCACAGCAGCGGCGCGATGTGGTTACACATGCTCCAGTTGCTTGCGCTGTTTGTACATGAGTGTGCACGAAACCTTCACAGTAGCATCGTACACGCCTGCCTGTCTGCGCGATGTTCTCATGGTTCGCTAATTCGAACTGTTTCAAGCTGTTTCACCGTAATTCAACCAAATTCACACGATGTGTTAAGGGGACCAACGCACTACTACGCCGTCATGATTTAAGATCCTGCAGGGCATGCAAGGTCCCCCTGCTCAGGCCAGCACACGTCCAGGACTGTTTGAAGTTCGCCAGGGACCATCTGGATGATTCAGAGGTGGCATGGGAGAAGGTCATGTGGTCACATGAGACCAAAATAGTGCTTTTTGGTATCAACTCCACTTGCTGTGTTTGGAGGATGAGAACAACCCCAAGAACACCGTCCAAATCATGAAGTATGGCGTGGAAACATCATACTTTGTGCAAATTTGGTCAAGAACTACAGGAAACATCTGCCTTCTGTAATGGCAAACAAAGGTTTCTGTTCCAAATATTAATGTCTGTTTGTCTATTGTATCAAATACTTATTTCGTGAAATAAAATACAAATTGTTTAAAAATCATACAGTGTGATTTTCTGAATGTTTTTAGATTCGGTCTCTCACAGTTGAAGTGTACCTATAATAAAAATTACAGACCTCTCCATTCTTTGTAGGTGGGAAAGCTTCCTGAATTATTCGGTACCTTATAACTTAAAATGACAAACTGAGTTATTAAAAAAAGAATCCCTTGCCCCACACACAGTGGTCATGAATGGGGAAACTAGCTACAGAGACCAAAACTAGTTTGTGTAGCAGGCAGTAAACATTTTCCTTTGTGATGTAAAGTTGGACATTTTAACATAAGGTTCTATAGGGATTGACTTTTCAGCACCAGATGATGACGCTTGGTAAATTGTTAATAAGCAGCATGCCCCCTTCTCTTTGTTCTCCCAATCTGCTGAGTTACTACAAAAAAATAAATTCACCAAAAGGTTGTGGTGATTTGGCATTTTGTGAAAGGGCATCACTCCACAGATGTGACGTGGAGAGCGTTTAGCCGCTTCCAGCTCTTACTCTTGTTTTTGTTGCATTTTATTAGCATTAACGTAGGATTGTATAGGGCAGAATCAGATGGGCCTGTACTGGAAAAGGTGGAGTAAATGGTGTTCAGGAAAGTCAAAGACAATGGGAGGCCATGAGGGACCTGAAAGAGAATATAACGGTGTTTGTGTGAAGTCGCTATCCCCCAGGAAGTATGATTCTGCAAAACATGTTTTCATGATTTTTTAATTTTTTTTCCTATACATAGGTTACATAGGTAGATCCATAAATATTTGGACACTGACCATTTTTGTAATTTTGCCTTCATATTTGTGCACTACAAAAATGGATTTGGAATCAAACAAGATGTGCTCGCAGTGTAGAATTTTAGTTTTAATCCAAGAGGGATTAAAAATATCAAATTAGTCATACAGGATCTAAGGCTATTTGTACACCGTCCCACCTTTTTCAGAGGCCAGAGGTAAGCGGACAGATGCAACAAAAGCACATATTAATACAAGTCATTACTTTTATAGCCAGTTTTGAATCTTTCTTAGACGTTAAATACATCAGTCTTTTGAAAATTACAAGCAGCAATGTGGCAAATGTGTCGGGAGTAGGCAGTTTCAAATAAGTGAGTGACTGTGCACACGGGAGACAAGTGACGGAAGCCACCAAGACCCCATGACAACTCTGAAGGAGTTAAAGGCTTATAGGGTTATGCACAAACGGAATTGTGCAACTTTTGCCTGCTGGTGGTGGTGCATCACCAGTTTATCGTCATGGTGGAGTGGCACAGAAAATAATTTTTTTTTATAAAATAAGATGTGAAATTTTCAATCCAGTTTGCCAGAAGTAATATGGGGAGTTGAGCCTAGATTTGATCTTTTATTGTGTTAAAATCCTTCTCCACTCCACCATGAAGCTGTATTTTAATTTGGGCTACCAATATGTTGATCTGGGTTCAATTCCCAGTCGGGCTTAGCAATATGGAAAATCTCAACACAATTTTTTTTTAAATTTCGGGTAATATTGATACATATCACGATGTCAATCAAACCACTAGTTCTGTCAAGGTTCCTCAGACGCTTCTTTTCAACAATATCCTTGTCTTTTGACCCTTGCACTGTCTTCTTCAGGAACCCTGTTGCTTGAGTTTTCATTAATAATTTCCATCTTCACAGTGTCTCTTATTTCCCTCTTAGTGCAGCGGATACCTGAAAAAAATGCTTCAAATGGTGATGCAAGCACCAAATTTGGCACACATACTCCTTAGTCATTACTCTTATATAAAAGCCGGGTACCCACGTGAACTTTCAATAGGCGGCCAAGAAGGGGTCAATTGAAGTATTACACAGGGGTCAAAATTTAAAAATGCTCCAATCATATTGAAATGCATTTTATATTATTTGTCTGATCATAAAGATTCCAAAAAAGGTAGAGTTTGGACTATCTGTGAATGAATGGTCTTATGGGGTAAAACAGCAAGAACACTGAGAAAGGTCAATTTCAGTTTGTACAGGGGTCAAAAGTTAAAGTTGCTTCAATTTTGGTAAAAAGTGGTGCAAATTACTGGTTGAGCTAATAGGATTAATAAATGGAATAGTTTTGACTGTGTTGCGTGCTTGGTTTGCAAAGTAAAGGTTAAACAATATCAGCATCCATTGGATTCTATGACATGTGACATATGCTACCCTGTAACATGATAACTAAGCATGATACATGATGCAAACTATTCCTTTTTAAAACCGTATTCACCCAACTAAAAATTGGAAGAACTTTAACTTTTGACCCCTGTACAAATTGAAACTGACCTTTGTCACTGTTCTTGCTGTTTTTACCCCATAACTCCGGAACATTCATTCACACAGTCCAAACTATACCTTTTTGGAATCTTTATGATCAGACAAATAATATGGAATACCTTTCAATATGATTGGAGCATTTTTAAATTTTGACCCATGTGTAATACTTCAATTGACCCCTTCTTGGCCACCTATTGAAAGTTCACGTGGGTACCCGGCATTTTTAAAAGAGTAATGTCTAAGGAGTATGTATGCCAAATTTGGTGCTTGCATCACCATTTGAAGGATCCCTCAGTAAATATTCACTTATCTGCTGCACTATCTGGTTGCACACAATATACACCCTTTAATAAAACAATTATGATATAAAATAGTTTGTATTTGCCGCACTGATTGTTGCTGCATCGAATGAACCATAAAATCGAGCATGTATCCTGAATGCATTCTGCAGCACTTTCAAACTGTACTTTCTGAAATATCAGCTTTCAGTAAGAAGGTGTAGAATATATTGTCTAGGAGGAAACAAAACCAGAACATCTTATTCTGCATTTCACACACATTTACACATTGTGTTAGGCTTGTGGGGATCGACTCTTGAAAGTATGAACATCGACTATGATTGAGTGAGCAAACAGTGGAAATACTGTAATCATTTGTGCCTGTAGGCACCCAATCAGTCAGCAAAACCCAAGACGAGCGTTTGCAACAAGAGTGGAATTAATTACACAGTCGTGAAGTTTGCATTTGTTTTCTAAAAGGACACAAAGAAAACACGGCCAGCAGTGATGACGATGCGCACTGTGACACCTAATAGCCAGGTACAAGGAGTGACGAGTGGGTACAAAATGAAACTCTTGAAACTTTTTCCTTAATAAGAACATGATCAAATGTCCTTCTGCCATCCTATTTGTTTTGGTGTAGGTGTATCTTATTTGTCTACACCTGCAACAACTGTGAGCTCACTCAGGAAATGCACTGGAGCTGCAGTAGCTGAGGTGCAGCTGCTTTGGCTTTACAGTTGTTACTTATTAATGTTTATAGCTCCCGCTTCATTTGTATTGAAGCCTGGAGTCGTGAACAACCAGCATTCTTGATTTCGATGACGTGAAATCTTCATTGTACAAATCACTGGTTTTAGCTCCATTTAATTTCAGAATCACATAAAAAAATTGTGGAACTTGTAATATTCTAAATTTTGGCAGAAACTGTATATGACATTGTGCAAATACTGAGATGTCATGTGCCATAGCTACATCTTCCCACTCCCAACTCATCACATTAGTACACTTGGTCAGTGCCCCCTTCCGTCACAGTGTGATGTTTGGTACTGTACCCCCTACTTACTGTACCCCCTACCACGTACTCCAATTAAGGGCCATGGGGGGGGACTGTCTGGGGCTTATCCCAGCAATCATAGAATGTGAGGTAGCAGGATTCCAGTCTGTTGCAGGGCCATATATACACAAACAAGCACATTCACACCTGCACGCACACCTACTGACAATTTAAAGTAATCAATCCACCTAACCTGCGTATCTTTGGATGTGGGAGGAAACTGGAGCACCCAGCAAACACGGGGAGAACATGTAAACTACACACAGAAAGGCCACTTGTAGGAATTGAACCCATGACCTTCTCACTGTGAAGCCATTGCTGCGAACTGGTGATTGGTGTGACACTGGGTTGGTTGTAGCCACAGAAAGTACACAGATAAGTACAACTGATAAGATACTGATATTTACTGCATGCAGCTACTAGATTAGTAGTAGTATTAGTCCTGGAGTACATTAATACTACTTGGTGAAGTTATCTTTTTTTTTTCCAAATATGGTTTTTAATTTAATTCAGTTTGTTGTGGTTTGATGATGTACAAGCAGAGTGCAGTACCATATTTTAGAGTATGAGTCTCACATGTCAAAAAATGGCACCTGAAAAGAAAAGAAAAAAGTTGCATGATTTTTATGTATCAGCTGTTTTATTTTGGATTTTTGTGCAATGGCGTCATGTAGTTTGTATTATTGGTATTCATTTTGTTTTATTTATTTATTTTTATTTTATTATTTGGACTGGTTTTTAATGAATTTATGTGTTTAGTGAGGGAACTAAACACTTATCAGAATCTGCTGGGAGAGCTCTAGGATCAATACAAAGCAGAATGAAGATCTTACCAGATACAGGTTTCTCTGTGTTTACAAAGCTTTACGATGCAATGGTTGGTTCTATTTTGTTTTATGCTGCTGGTGTGTGGGGCTTTGAGGAAGTCAACATATTAGTAGTCTTCAAAACAGAGTGGTTAGATGCTTCTTAGGTGTTCATAAGTTCACTGCTAAACTGGCTGTAGAGGTTGACATGGGGTGGGAGCCCTGCATTATAAAGCAGAGAATAGAGATGCTTCATTTATGGAACAGCTTCATTCAGCTGGCAGAGGACAGGCTGACCAAAAAAATTTTCTTATGGGATTGTTCAAATAATTATCCGTGGGCCAAAGAAATAACTAACTTATTTACAATTTCGAATTTGAATTGCATTTATATGAATAAATTGCAGTGTAACTTAAATTTCTTCAATTTTTTTTCAATAATTATAAAATGCAATGGAAAAGTGATATTTGTAAGAAAACAAAACTAAGGAATTATATACAATTTAAGGAGGAATACCAGACTGAGCCTTATGTGAAGTTAAATTTGTCCTGGAAACAGCGGCCCCTTTGTGCTCAGATTAGATCTGGTCGTCTTCCTCTGGCAGTGGAAGTGGGCAGGTATAAGGGTCTTTCTGAACAGGAGAGAGTTTGTATTTTTGTGACATGATGTTGTGGAATGAGTATCCTTTGCTCTTTACTGTCCTTTGTATTTGATTAAGATGTTTATTT
>NC_047119.1:38588228-38592929 GCF_902500255.1 Thalassophryne amazonica | reverse complement strand
ACTCTTTGTCAGCCTGGCTACAGTGCTGAAAAGAAACCTGGGGTTGTTCTTATTTTCTTCAATTAGTGATGAGTAGAAAGATGTCCTAGCTTTACGGAGGGCTTTTTTATAGAGCAACAGACTCTTTTTCCAGGCTAAGTGAAGATCTTCTAAATTAGTGAGACGCCATTTTCCTCTCCAACTTACGGGTTATCTGCTTTAAGCTACGAGTTTGTGAGTTATACCACGGAGTCAGGCACTTCTGATTTAAAGCTCTCTTTTTCAGAGGAGCTACAGCATCCAAAGTTGTCTTCAATGAGGATGTAAAACTATTGACGAGATACTCTATCTCACTTACAGAGTTTAGGTAGCTACTCTGCACTGTGTTGGTATATGGCATTAGAGAACATAAAGAAGGAATCATATCCTTAAACCTAGTTACAGTGCTTTCTGAAAGACTTCTAGTGTAATGAAACTTATTCCCCACTGCTGGGTAGTCCATCAGAGTAAATGTAAATGTTATTAAGAAATGATCAGACAGAAGGGAGTTATCAGGGAATACTGTTAAGTCTTCTATTTCCATACCATAAGTCAGAACAAGATCTAAGATATGATTAAAGTGGTGGGTGGACTCATTTACATTTTGAGCAAAGCCAATAGAGTCTAATAATAGATTAAATGCAGTGTTGAGGCTGTCATTCTCAGCATCTGTGTGGATGTTAAAATCGCCCACTATAATTATCTTATCTGAGCTAAGCACTAATTCAGACAAAAGGTCTGAAAATTCACAGAGAAACTCACAGTAACGACCAGGTGGACGATAGATAATAACAAATAAAACTGTTTTTGGGACTTCCAATTTGGATGGACAAGACTAAGAGTCAAGCTTTCAAATGAATTAAAGCTCTGTCTGGGTTTTTGATTAATAATAAGCTGGAATGAAGATTGCTGCTAATCCTCCGCCACGGCCCGTGCTACGAGCATTCTGACAGTTAGTGTGACTCGGGGGGTTGGACTCATTTAAACTAACATATTCATCCTGCTGTACCAGGTTTCTGTAAGGCAGAATAAATCAATCTGTTGATCAATTATTATATCATTTACCTAACAGGGACTTAGAAGAAGAGACCTAATGTTTAATAGACCCACATTTAACTGTTTAGTCTGTGGTGCAGTTGAAGGTGCTATATATTATTTTTTCTTTTTGAATTTTTATGCTTAAATAGATTTTTGCTGGTTATTGGTGGTCTGGGAGCAGACACCGTCTCTACGGGGATGGGGTAATGAGGGGATGGCAGGGGGGAGAGAAGCTGCAGAGAGGTGTTGTAAGACTACAACTCTGCTTCCTGGTCCCAACCCTGGATAGTCACGGTTTGGAGGATTTAAGAAATTGGCCAGATTTCTAGAAATGGAGAGCTGCTCCATCCAAGTGGGATGGATGCCATCTCTCCTAACAAGACCAGGTTTTCCCCCAGAAGCTTTGCCAATTATCTATGAAGCCCACCTCATTTTTTGGACACCACTCAGACAGCCAGCAATTCAAGGAGAACATGCGGCTAAAACATGTCCCTCCTGGGTCGATTGGGGAGGGGCCCAGAGAAAACTACAGAGTCCGACATTGTTTTTGCAAAGTTACACCACCGATTTAATGTTATTTTAGTGACCTCCGATTGGCGTAACCGGGGTGTCATTACTGCCGACGTGAATTACATCTTACCAAATTTACGCTTAGCCTTAGCCAGCAGTTTCAAATTTCCTTCAATGTCGCCTGCTCTGGCCCCCGGGAAGACAATTGACTATGGTTGCTGGTGTCGCTAACTTCACATTTCTCAAAACAGAGTCCGCCAATAACCAGAGTTTGTGATCCTCGGCGGGTGTGTCGTCGAGTGGGGAAAAACGGTTAGAAATGTGAACGGGTTGGCGGTGTACACGGGGCTTCTGTTTAGAACTACGCTTCCTCCTCACAGTCACCCAGTCGGCCTGCTTTCCCGGCTGCTCGGGATCTGCCAGAGGCGAACTAACGGCGGCTAAGCTACCTTGGTCCGCACCGACTACAGGGGCCTGGCTAGCTGTAGAATTTTCCACGGTGCGGAGCCGAGTCTCCAATTCGCCCAGCCTGGCCTCCAAAGCTACGAATAAGCTACACTTATTACAAGTACCGTTACTGCTAAAGGAGGCCGAGGAATAACTAAACATTTCACACCCAGAGCAGAAAAGTGCGGGAGAGACAGGAGAAGCCGCCATGCTAAATCGGCTAAGAGCTAGTAGCTGCGCTAAGCTAGCGGATTCCTAAAAACACGCAAAGTGAATAATGTGTAAATAATTTAGAGGTGATTCAGCAGAAGGAGTGCTTTAGTTAAGGCACGTGAAGATTACACTGGGAAACAAATCGTAATCTAGATAACTAGATCAATCTAACTGCGCAGATTAAACAGCTAACAGATACAGAAAAACACTGCTGTGCTCCGGAACAGGAAGTGATACAATACCGCAGTGAGAGCCAACCACCAGTAGAGGCAAGCTTAGTGTCACTTAGCAAGACACACTATAAGGCTGACTGTGCGTGTATGTGTTCATGCAAGTATGCTTTCAACCTAAGGGCCCCAGTGACCATAGCAAGTTTGGTGTGGATTGCTTAATTCCTGTGGTTGTGCTTAGCGAACACACATGCACGCACAGTCGGCTTATATTAGATACTAATTAGATCTAAAACCATGCCAAAATTTTGCCAAATTGGTCAAGAACTGAGCAAGAAGAAGCATCTTTTTTTATTTTCATTATTAATTACCCAATTACTTAGTAAATAAATGTAATTCAGCCAATGTGTGTCAAAGTTATATTTGCAGTAGGTAGGCCTAGCTTCATGTAAAAGATTATCCAATCTGTGAAGAACCAAAGGAGAAGTGTTTTTCTTGCAAGTTCTAATTACGAGGTCTGTTAGAAATCTATCCGACCTTTTTATTTTTTGCAAAAACCATATGGATTTGAATCACGTGTGATTGCATCAGCCAAGCTTGAACCTTCGTGCGCATGCGTGAGTTTTTTCACGCCTGTCGGTTGCGTCATTCACCTGTGAGCAGGCTTTGTGCTTTGCACCATGCGGCTCCGTCCCGAGGCATGAATTTCTCCGCTCCTCTTTCCATGACAAAAACTCCTGTAACAGTGGAATGTGCCGTTCATTTCCAAACTGAACGCTGTGTTGATCCGGGACGTCGTCTGACTTCCACAGAAATTGCAGAAGACGTGGACATCAGCACTTTTTCGGCACATTGAGACAGACGTGCGAAGAAATTCGCGTGTCGGGACAGAGCCGCATGGCGCAAAGCAACGCCGTGATGAAGCCTCACAGGACATGTTGGGGCATGTCCAATTCATTCACAATTTCTCGGATAGTCACACGACTGAAAAGCCACCGAAAGCCGTCTGAAAGCCATCTGAAAGCCGTCCTGTGAGACCAACACGGAGGTGCTTTTGTCCGCACCATGAGCGGCTCCGTGGCACATCCCTCCGCTTCTCTTTCCATGACATAAACTCCTGTAACAGTGGAATGTGCTGAAAAAGTGGTGATGTCCACGTCTTCTGCCATTTCTGTGGAAGTCAGACAACGTCACCGGATCAACAAAGTCTTCACTTTGGAAATGATCTGGTTGTTTCAGTGGGGTTTCAGCCTGTCGATCGGCGCTCGGAGTGCGCCGCGCTCTCAGACGCTGTGGGCGGTCTTTAAACCGGCTGGAGCACTCCTTAATCTGTGTAATCCCCATAAAATCGTCCCTGAAAGCCATCTGAATTTTCCGAATGGTGTCCACCTGGAGGTCTATCACAGTTTCTGGAAAAAATTTGATGCAGCAAAGCTCCAAATCATCAGACATTTTATTCACAATAAAAATCCGATGAGAGGGGTGGACCACCGCTCACACAAAGCTTGCTCACAGGCGAATGACGCAACCGACAGGCGTGAAAAAACTCACGCATGCGCACGAAGGTTCAAGCTTGGCTGACGCAATCACACGTGATTCAAATCCATATGGTTTTTGCAAAAAATAAAAAGGTCGGATACTTTTCTAACAGACCTCGTATGTGAATGCCCATGGTATGAATGCATTTATTTATTCATTTATTCATCAGACACAGATAAAAAAAAATATCATAGGGGTTCCTGCCGTTCCATCTGCCTGAAAGATCTGTGTATGTAAATGTCTTGTATATTTATGCTACCTTCACATGCTATTATGGTAAATCAATTTGTCAAGTTGTAAATTGCACATGAATGGCCTGAATGTGTGAGATAACCATGCCTCAGTCATTTGAATATTACAGATGGAAATGAAAATAGCTGGGATGTAAATGTCACATTTAGAAAGAAATTAAATAAATAAATGTGGACTGATGAAATACAAGTATCTTTAAAAAATAAAATGATAATTAATTTTAAAAAAGAAATTGTATTTTTTTCAGTCCTTTGAAAAAATAAAATGGTAAATTGAAAAATCTTATTCTGAAAGAAAAACCTATTTAATTATTGAATTATGTATACTAATTTGTTTATGGCCTCAAAGTTATTTCAAGATTTATTTCACAGCCATATTTATAAATTACATAGTTATTTAATTAATATTGACTTAAATGGTATTCCATCTGTGACAGTCAGGAAAATATGAAGCAAACCTAACTCAAAAAATAAACAAATACATAAACAAATAAATACAAGAGCTTCAATCTCCA